>NW_026542595.1:79375056-79683211 GCF_028750875.1 Macrosteles quadrilineatus
ATAATTACCGTGGCGCTGGCAATGACAATGACTGAGCCCAGAGCATCAGCCAGCACATGTAGGAACACTCCCCTCATGTTCATCTGATCGGCAGTCGGAGTCTTGTGTTCCTTCTCCAGAGGAGGGCGGAATGTCTCGTCATTCTCATTGTCGTCTGTCGCCCCCACCGACACCAGCTGGGTAAGTCGTGTGTGGCTGTGTGCAATGGCTCCGTGAGAGTGGCCGTGACCTCCGTGTTCTGTAAACAAATAAGACGTTAACATACCTGTCCCATTAAATTACAGTTAAATGATTGACTTTATGATACTGAAGTAGATATCCCATTTATGTGCAAGCTAAAACTATTTTTTTTTTTAATTAGAACATAGTTAAAATATCTACTCATAGTGTGCTATAACAAAATTATTATATTTTTCCCCTCATATTTTGTACTTTCATAGTTTACAGTAAGCTGCTCTTTAAAGGCTTGGTTAAAAAAATTAACTCTGTAGGCGTCTCAGAAAAAGCCTTGAAAGATAAAAACCATTAAGCTATTTGTTTGCTTAATTCGTATTGTTGTAAAATAACAAGGTACTCTGATATCATCAGGAGGCCACCCTTACCTAACATAACCACAGCAGCACACTGTAAAAAGGTATCCTCCGGATAATACCAAAGTACCAAAAACAATATCACTATTTGGCCTTCTGCTTTAAGAAAATCATGTTTATTTATTTATTGACACCAGACTCCTCTTTGGGATACTTTGGATTTTTGTACAGGGAGATTTTTAAAATAGAAATAGTTCTCTCTGCTCAAGAGATCTTTCTTTTTTCCCATCAACATTAGTGATTACTCTTTGATTTTCCTTCCTGACTGGTATTGGAATCAGTTCAAACTTTGACGACTGGTTACCAATACCAGTTTCCAAGGATCTGATTAAATGACTAATTCCTTTTTGGCTGACATCAGAATATTTGGCAATGAAGTTATACAAATAAGGTACAAGATGTTAATATAAGATGTTAAGGTAAGTATGTTAATATCTATCAGTTTACGGAAAAAGTCTCTAATCAACACTAATCAAAACAAATTACTCATTATGACAAGACACTCACCAGCAAAGAGAAAGAGTCCGATGACATTGACCAGGAGTCCAAGGGCTCCCACAATCACTATCAATTTGGGCTCATGGATCTCTTCCACCTCTATGAACCTGTAACACAACAAACCACTCCACATGTACATTGATGAATGAACAAAACAATGCAAATTAATTATGAATAATTCTATACTCGTCATTCACTACAATGAAGGAAATACACATTTATCTCCTTCGCCATACTGCTCTGCTGCAGCAAAAACATCAGTTTTTTATACATGAGTTGCAGGTCTAAAGCAGCATTTTTACCCCCTAAAAGCCTTTTTAGTCCCAAGGAAGTAAAAACCAGCAGTTGTTTAAACAGTTGTAAATTTCGCTTGTAGCAATTGCATGGATCAAAAATACAGGGTGATTCAAAAAGGACTTTACAACTTTGAAAATTCATATAAATCTTATTAAACAAAGTGCAGAGCTGGTTTTGGTGTTGTTTTAAAGGAAAACACTTCAAGTTTTTTTACCTTAAACTAAAGATGTTCTATGTGACTTCCGTTGGATTTGGGGAAAATAATTATTTCGGTATGAAAAAATAGTGAAATCCGCAAAAAATTTACAAAATTTTGAAAGGAGGGCGTTTTTTGACAGTGAAGGAGTGCGATTTTCGAAAAACGCATAAGTATTGTCTTGTAGGAAATTTAATTCCGAACCTACGTTTTCTCCTCAAATCTTTTCTATCTCTTACCGTTTTCGAGCTATAGCCGTTTGAAAAAAACGTGTTTTGTCGTTTTCAGAGGTCCGCCATTTTGGATTTTTGGGGGGGTTGAAAATGCGACTTTTTGGAATTTTATGGGTGGTTTGGGACCAAGAACTACAAGTGTGCGAAATTTCAACTCCCTAGCACATCTAGAAGTGGGTGTATCGCAATCCTTCCACGTCAAAAAAAGCCCTACTTTCAAAATTTTGTAAATTTCCCTCAAATTTTTAACAGTTTTCACTATTTTTTCATACCTAAATAATTATTTTCCCCAAATCCAACGGAAGTCACATAGAACATCTTTAGTTTAAGGTAAAAAAACTTGAAGTGTTTTCCTTTAAAACAATACCAAAACCATCTCTGTACCTTGTTTAATGAGATTGATATGAATTTTCAAAGTTGTAAAGTCCTTTTTGAATCACCCTGTATTTATAGATTGATTTATTAGGTATTTTGTATAGGTAACAAACAATCTACATTTAGGTCTCTACATATAGGTCTCTGTAGGAACATTTTTTAATCTAAAATTTTAAGTGTGTTAAGACATGAACTAGATTTTTTAATGGGGTTTTCATGAATTTATCACATAACCATTCAACAGTCTTCAACAAGTTATCTAATTGAATAAAATAAACTAGTAAATAAAACTGAAAACGCATTGTTTACCTCTTGACAGCTTCAACTGTGATGGAGAAGCAAAGAGCTACGAGGAACACAGCATTGACTAGAGCTCCCAACACTTCTGCTCTGGCCCAACCAAACGTGTTCTTGGACCACTTCTTGGGTGACATCTGAACAAACCAAACTGTGTATAGCCAAACTGTTCAGAGTATACTTATACAACTAGAGATGGGCGTTATTTAACGTAACAGGGTAAATAACACTGTTAATAAATTGTAACCTGTTATCAAGATAACACGTTACTCAGAATACCCTAAATTGTAACGCTGCGCTCATTGGCTTATGAATTGATCTACTGTACCAGTTCCGTCAGGATCAAAGTCCTGAAAGCAACAAAAAGTCTTTAAAATAATAAAATGTGAGAAAACATTCCATTCCAGCCGGAATTTAACGTACACGAGAACTGTACGAAGTGTGGCAACGGTAATTCCCATCTCTATATACAACCAATACCTCTGGTTCCAGGTAAGGGAAGAGGAGAGTGGAAAACAAATCGGAAAAGTATTATAGCTGGGCAGGACCCCTAGAGCACTGTATGCCATTTTTCCACGAATCCCATATCCTTACAATAATTACTAATTTGTATATTCTGAAATTTATCCATAGAATTAAGGCAAATATGTGTAATTACGTGTAAGGAAGGAGGATGTTAAAGAATCAGAATGATACTAAAATATGTTCATAGGTGCTATCAAAGTCACTAAAAGGCTTCCCACTAACTGTTTTAAGTATGTTTAATAGTTACCAGCAGACTTAAAACCCTAGCAGGAAAACTATTCCAGAAGAAAATCAAGTCTAGCTTGTTAGACAACCACTACTATTCTGTGAAAAAGATTTATACTGCTGTAAAAAGTTCCATTAACATATGCTACTTTTCTCTGACAGCATATTGCCTGTTTGTGTTTAACGGCTCAATCAATTATTTTTTATATTTAATTTATGAAGTATTATAGGTGGTTATATCATGTTAAGACGACCACAGGATCACAGAATATACAGGTGCTTTACATAAGATTTAAGATAAAGTATGTAAATTTCCAGTGGGCCTACATCCTTCACAGTACCTACCTGCAAAATTAGCGAGTGTCAGATCAATTGGTTATTGTTATCTCATTGACAAAATTATTGAATCATTTCATTTCAGTCGGTGAGTGGTTAATGTTGGTGTTGATATTGTTAAAGTGTATAGACTAATGATAGGTCATTGAAAATATAATTAGCCTACTGGACTTGGTTCAACTACCGCAGCAGGTTACAAAATGAGGTAGCCAATAGACAATAGACAATAGACAAAATCTTTATTGAAATATTCATAGAGAACATTCATGCATCAGGTACATAAAATGTACAGTATGTACGTAAACTATTACAGTAATTTGCAATTACAATTAGAATTTTTTTCTTCTTTTTTTCATGGTAGCTTATTGTTTAAGAATTCATCCTCAGAGTAGAACGGCCGGTCCAAAAGCCATGTTGTCAGGTGCTTCTTGAGCAGATTGGGTTGTTCTCTCTTGAGGTGCTCTGGTAGGTTGTTAAAGTACAGAGCACCTTTGTAGGATGGTTTCTTCTCGTACAGACTCAGATGGTGTTGTGGGAGGGAAAAATTGGCGGCATGTCGTGTGTTGTGCTGGTGTATGTCTCTGTGTCTTAGCTGGGCTGTTTTAGTGGTGTGGATAATGACTTCTCTTATGTAGAGTGAAATTGATGTGAGAATTTTAAGGTTCTTGAAGGCTTCTCGGCAACTGTCTCTGTAGTTCAGGTCGGCAAGGCATCTAATTGCTCTTTTTTGCTTTAGGAGTACTCTTTCCAGGTTGCCTTTTGATGTTCCACCCCAAGTCGCAATGCCATATCTGAGGTGGGACTCGAATAGAGCAAAATATGCAACTTTGGCTACTTCTGGGCTGCAAGCTTGCTTGATCCTACGTATAACGTAGAGACTTGAACTTAGCTTTTTGCAGAGCTGGTCTATGTGGGGTTTCCATGATAGCTTGGAGTCAATTATGATGCCTAGGTATTTTGTGGTATTTTGTGTTTGTAGTCCCGGTATTGTAATGTCTGTGTTGTTGCGTTTGGTGGTGAAAGTCATTTGAACGGGTTTGCTTTCGTTTAGAACTAGGTCGTTGGAGGTACAGTATTGCTTTGTTCTCTGGAGTTGTGTGTTGGTTTTCTCTTCCAGATTTTCCATTGTTTTGTCCGCAAATGTGAGAACCGTGTCATCTGCGTACATGGTGGTGTGTCCATCTTCCCCAATCCAACTAGGTAGGTCATTCGTGAGAAGGAGGAAAAGGACTGGGCCAAGTACTGATCCTTGGGGTACTCCTCTTTGCACGTCTACAGCTTTGGATTGGGCCTTATACTTTGTATTGTTCTTTATGTAGGCTATTTCCACAAGCTGTTTCCGGTTACTAATGTAGCTTTTAAACCATTCTGCTGCTCTTCCTCTCACGCCTAGTGTTTCCAGCTTGAGTAGAAGAAGTTCGTGGTTTAGGCAGTCGAAAGCTTTACTAAAATCTAGGAAGAGGCTTGTTGAAGTGCTGCCTTCTTCTAGTTGGTCTAGTATGTGCTCCGTCAGTTGTATTAAGGCTGTGGCTGTCGATCTGCCTTTGATAAATCCATGCTGTTGACTATTGAGAAGGTTAACAATAATATGTGTTCTTGAAGATGGTGTAGGAGTTGGGCTAATACTATCTTTTCGATTATATTTGAAAATGTTGATATTAGGGAGATTGGCCTGTAGGTGTTTCTTTCTATCGTTGGTCCATTTTTGTATTTTGGGTAGACTTGGGCCATCCTATAACGGATCAGTAACAAAAAATCCATCTACTGTAGGCCTAAGCTTATAGAGACTGCTACATAAGTGATTTCACTCATATATCCGATTAAGGACCTACAGTACCTAACAGCAGTGGAATGGTATTAATTCCTTGGCTTCGGGAATTAAAAAACACTCCTATTGAGCAACCGTGATGCATTTAAATTCAAGTCATAAACTGAAAAGTCTTTAAATGTCTTACCGTACTCAATAATATCTTACTACCTACTAGAATTAGTAAATTTTCATGGACTTATTTTTAGTTAATTAGGGCCTACCTTGACGGAGAGGAAGGCGACAACCAGAGCCGCAACATCACTCAGCATGTGGAAACTATCTGCAACGAGGGCCATGGAGTTGGTGACGTAACCAACCACAATCTCCACCAAGAAGAAGAATGTTGTCAACCAGAACATTGAGATAAGGCGGCATTTTTTCCCTGTATACCTCCCCATCCCGTATATCTGCAAAACCACAATATTTATTTATATTTTTTTTTATTGATGAAAAACTCCATTTAGCAAAACGTTAAATTTCAGACTTAATACATCTCATACATATGAAGACAGAACAGACAACAAATTATTTAAATAAAAATATATCAATATCATACTGCAATCAACAACAATAAATGCCGCATATGTGTTAGTTAAGTTAATAATAATTTTATAATCAATGATGTCTTTATACTCTGTCTTTATACTATTCTCGCTCTATTATTAAATGGCTACTTAACAAAATGGACTTATTAATATTTAGCCTTCCCGTCTGTCTAATATTAAATATATAAATCTTGCCAATAAATAACAATATAACTATTAACGATCAAGAAGGTAAACAACAAGTTTTGTAATTAGCTAACAATAATATAGATGCAAAAACAAGTAGGCCCTAACAGTAGAAGAGACTCAACAAACCGAAATCAATATAGCCTATTACAAAACAGGAAAATACAAAGATATTTAGCAAACAAAGAAACATATCAAATTGCAAAGTATTACTGACGACTGGTAAGAGAAGAATTTCTTCAGCCCATTTCTAAAAACCTCTTCAGTCGTGGAGAAAAAGTCCAGGTGGTCAGGAAGACAGTTTCCAAGGCGATGGAGGTGAGGTAAAGTGCTGTGGTATGCATATTGTGTAGAGCAATACCCCCTCTCAAACAGTTGTTTTGTTCTTGTTGACTTTAACACTCGAAGGTAAATTCTTCCCAACAATTCAGGTGAGTCCACTGTAGCCGAGATGATCTTCAGAAAAATTAGGTCAGGGACTTTACGCCTGACAGTCAAGGGTTGAAGACGAAGGAGGGGGCTAAGGTCGTCCAAGGGCACATCTTCGTAGCGAAAGCCAAGCTGCGTGCCAACAATTGGAAGACATCGTCTTTGTATCCCCTCAAGAAGATCAACGTGGCCCAGCTAATACAATGACCACACTAAAGAACAGTACTCAAAGATATGGCGGAGAAGTTGATACGTAAAGAGTCCTTAGTACTTCTGGTGAGAAACCGTTTGTAGACACTCTGATAATAAAACCAAGAACAGAGTTTGCTCTTCTACTAATGGCATCCAGGTGAGCATCAGGACTTAGGGACGATGTTAAAATCCCAATATTAGAGGGGTGACGTATTAACTTACGTACCGGTACGGGTGGGATTTTTTCATTCATGAAATTTCCTGCCTACATAAGACAGATTAACTTTGGTCTAGCGTAAAAAAGTGATTATTTCAAGACAAATATTTTACTGGTGAATCGGAACAATAGTTGTAATAGGCTACAAGCATGCATCCACACAAGATAAAGAGTTTGTACATTTTGAAGTAGGTATATGGCATTGCACTGGTTAGTAAGCAAGGTAAAAGTCGCCACTGAGAGTTTATTGGTCCAATAAAAGCTAGTAGGTAAGCTGCAAACCAGCCTAAGATTTGAATTAGGCTACCTGAATTACCTCCCTCGACGTCCATGACCAGCTCTTGCTGGATAGACAGAGTCAAAAACTATTTATGATTAGCATATACATATTAACAAATTTATATTTTGCAGTTTTGGCGGCAGGTTAGACTAGACGCATATTTCAACAAATTCTTCCAGGGAGTACATGGGCTTTGCCAGCAGCCACTCTCTCAGTTGATTTTTAAAATCTGGGGCTCGAAGGTTTTGCAAGTAGGCCTACTGGGGGCAATTGGTTGTAGGTACATCCTAACAGCCAACATAGGGAAACTGTTCTTTTTTTGTTCAGTCTACAGAAAGGAATATCAAGGTTGGATGTTGACCTCTTATTGTGAGCATGTAGGTATTCTCTCAATGCAAAACTGGCAATGTTGGTCTTTAAGTCGTTTAGGGTGATAATAATGTAATGATTGTAAACTGTTTGGATGTTACGGTTTCTGAATAGAGGTCTACAATGTTCGTCGTAGTCAGCAGATGAAATGACTCTAACCGCCTTCTTTTGTATCACAAGTCCCTACATCCTTACAACCAGCTGCATGGCCCCAAACTTCCAACCCATATCTGAGATGGCTGTGGAACAAAGCAAAGTAAACAGTCAGCAAGTACTGCTTTGTCAGCATGGGTTTGAGCCTCCTGAGAAGATGCAATGCCCTCGCAAGCCTAGTGCAAACTTTCATCGTATGATTTTCCCAGGTGAGTTTGGGGTCGATAGTGAAGTCTAAAAACTTAACCTCAGGCACGTTGCTAGGAATACGATTTCGAGCCAGACTGAAGGTCATGGGTTGGGTTTTACATCCGTTTAGACAGAGCTTATTTTCTTTGAACCACTTCTTAGTGATTTCAAAAGACTGTTCAGTTCTGACCTTGGCTTCCTCAGGAGTACTTCCTTCTGCAAAGATGGTCGTGTCGTCTGCAAAAAGCAAGACGTTACCAAGCTGCCCGAGGTCATTCACCATCACCAAAAATAGCACAGGGCCCAACACAGATCCTTGGGGCACTCCATGTTTTAAAACTGGCAGTGGTTGTGAGTTTGCCCCTCTTACAGCCATTATCTGTGTTTGATTTTGAGAGATAGGATTCAAAGGCATGCAGTGCTGGCACTCTAACGCCATACAAACACAACTTGTCTAGCAGTTGATTGTAGGGAACACAATCGAAAGCTTTACTTAAATCGGCTAGTTAGTGCAACCGAATTTCCCTCTTCAAAGGCATCAACTATTTTAGTGACATGCTTAAGAACTGCAGTAGTGGTGGTTCTACCACTCCTAAAACCATATTGAGAGTCGCTAAACAGGCAGTTTGATTCAAAGTGCTTAGGCCTAACAAGTTGATTCTTCATTATGATTTCATCAACTTTAATAATAATAATACCTAATAATTTTGGCACTATGTTCGCCAAAGTTTATGAAATCATAATGAAGAAGGCACTATAGAGATAGGCCGGAATTCCAGTTCACAGACATGCCAAAATAAACACTGCATAGCCTATTCATATTCATTGGTCCATGCCTGCAAATGGTCTGCAAGGAGATGGCTAAAACAACTACAGTATTATACGAACAGACACAACAAACTATACTTGATTGAACAGGAATGATACCTAATGTGTTTTAAATTGCTGAAAATGATAGGTGCCTATAAATAGGTCTACTGCATAGCTAGCAGACCTTGGATGAAAATTTCTATAAATAATTCACAGAGGATACGCGTCCGGTAACCAGACGTGGATTAGGCGTCCGGTAACCAGACGTGGATTAGGCGTCCGGTAACCAGACGTGGATTAGGCGTCCGGTAGGGGGTCCCGGAACGCCATTACCACAATGATACGATGTTCAGCCATCAGTGTTCGTGGTGTAGTGGATAGAGTGCTCGACTGATATGCGAGAGGTCCCCGGTTCGAAACCCATCGGTAACTTTAACTTTTTGTCACAGATTTTGCTTTGAATGTAATTTCTTCTTAACTGTACATCTTTTGTTAGAATTTTTGGCATTTATAATTTTTTGTTATGAAGAGAATTGAACCTTCATTTGATTTTTTTCACTATCAGCAAGTTTGGTTGGTTAGGTTAGGTTATGACAGTAACTGCCGGACGCCTAATCCACGTCCGGTTACCGGACGCGTATCCTCTGCGTAAATAATTACCAAGGTTTGTAGTACCTAACCCGCTATTCTTAAGTTTTAACTTTAGTTAAGTTACCTATAAGTTAGGCCTACATCCAGGCCAATCAAGACTAGCCCATTCCCCTTACTTTCATGACTAAGTATCAACGAATAAGAAGATGGTACGGTAATTCAAGATATAACTTACCTTATTCAAGATATAACTTAACTTAAGTTATTATTACTTATTGCGTTAAGGCTGTAATTTGACTAATTTAAGTGTTCGGATCATTCGAAAAACTAACAAGCTATGATAGGCTTAAGCAGGGAGAGCATAGGTAGGCCTAGTCTAACTAAGTTACATTTTTTACACAAATCTAAGGAAAGAGTAGGTACCCTAGCATAAGTTGAAATTATCTTCAGGTTAATTTGCGTCTTGCTCTGTAAAATACCAAGCCTACTCCCATAATCAAAAGACACAAGTTATTCAACAGCAGGGATAAAATTGGCTATTGAGGTAACTTATTCTATTAAAAATATGGGCAGGCTTATTCTTTTAAAGTTTGTAAATGATCCTTAGAAAAAGGCGAAACGATAAAAACTTCTTTAGACCAACATACCTAAGATCCAAGAGAAAGGATTTGCACGTAATTCAGACTGGTTTTGCACACGGCACTTGAACTCTTGTTCAACGAAAAGCGAGGCTTGGCTAAACCACTTTCAACTAAGCAGATTCCAGTTGAAAGCTCAACTTGAAAACATTGACAACAAACTTCGGTGACAATCCCATACGATTCAATACACACACAACACAACACAACAGTGAACGGATCACAGTTCACCACTTCACACGGCTCCAAAAGCGTTCAGCGGCAGCGGTTCAGCTTTCGGCAGAAGGTGACGGTGACAAGCGTCAAGCAAGCAGCTGAGTCAGAGTGCCAACCATACAACAAGAAATGCACCGAACAACAAATTACTTTGTTCTTTATCAAATTCCCAATCAACCTCCTAATATTTACAAATACTATAGTAAACTATAGACGACCGTTTCTGATGGTACCACTACATATTTGAAAGAGAGGAGTCCCTGTATATGCGCCAAGACTACTGTGTAAGAAGTAGTGGAATAATGAATAAGTTGGCTGACCTGGGAAATAAAGATTTTCTATTCTCCTAATGATCAGCTGTTTTAGAATTAACATTATTATTTACATTAGCGAGGACAATATTCCATGATCAGCTGTTTGTGAATGGCATTGTGACATTAACAATGACAGTAAATTGACCATTTGTCTCATTTTAAATTAATTCAAATCTTAAATGTGTGGACTATTTATTTATACTAGTGGTCGTCCTGTGGTCGAAACTCGACCAAAAATAATTAATGTACAGACTTCTCTATTTTCTCCCCACACTGTAAATAAAACATGTGATTGGAATTTCTTCCATTTGTTTTGATTTTCTGTTTACATTTTGTTGTTATTTCGTCACCATCATGGCAACCCATATGGTCCATGTTAATTTTTTGAAGTTTTCAAATTAATTTTTTGTTCTTATTTGTTAGCCTATTTTAATTTTTAAAAGCATTCTGCACATCTACAGGAAAATATCTTTCCAACAGTATGCGTAGATTTTCCCTGCGATGCACACGAGCTGAGAAAAAAGGTTTTAAAGAAACATGCTTGCCTATTAATATATACAGGGTGTCCCGGAACTCTCTATCAATATTTTAGGGCATTGTTCCTGGGTAAGAAACATATCTAAATATCATATTTAAATTGTCCGGAAGTCCTTAGTTACTCAGATAGCCGCCATTTTGTTTTTTTCACTTATTAATTTTTTTCTGAAAATTGGTTAAACATACGAAGTTGAAAATTTGCACAAACATTTATGACAACTAGACAAAGCTACAAAAAAATTATGAAGATTTTTCAAATTCATAAAACAAAATGGCGGCTGTTTAAAATTTTGTTTCTTAAATTACTCGAAAACCGTTGATGTTACAAAAATTTTACAAGAATAACTTTTTTAAGGCAATTTTTTTACAAATCGATCGACGCCTTAATCTTTAAGATCGAACGAGTATTAACTGAGATATGACAGTTTTAGTGATACGTGACCGCTTTCAGCATGCGCTGCAACTAATATCCGGCGGTCACGTATCACTAAAACTGCCATATCTCAGTTAATACTCGTCCGATCTTAAAGATTAAGGTGTCGATCAATTTGTAATAAAATTGCCTTAAAAAAATTATTCTTGTAAAATTTTTGTAACATCAACGGTTTTCAAGTAATTTAAGAAACAAAATTTTAAACAACCGCCATTTTGTTTTATGAATTTGAAAAATCGTCATAATTTTTTGTAGCTTTGTCTAGTTGTCATAAATGTTTGTGCAAAGTTTCAACTTCGTATGTTAAACCAATTTTCAGAAACAAATTAATAAGTGAAAAAAACTAAATGGCGGCTATCTGAGTAACTAAGGACTTCCGGACAATTTAAATATGATATTTAGATATGTTTCTTACCCAGGAACAATGCCCTAAAATATTGGTAGAGAGTTCCGGGACACCCTGTAGATAGATAGATAGATAGATAGATAGATTGGGTTTTATTTTACATGTCGAATCATTTAACTTTTGAGGGCCTCAATTTTGGTAATCTGGTTTTTATTGGTTTATATAATTAATTACTGTTATCTAAAACTGATGTGGTCATTTTTTAATTAACGAAAATACGACAAATTCATTATTACAACCACAATTCTTTGGTACCGTATTGAGAAATCGATGTACAGTAGTTCACGATTATTTCTCTTGCCACATTATCTGCTAATATATTACATAATTTAGTTCGTGCTAATGTTTAAAACTTGAATGTAAATTTATTGAATTTCGCGATAAGTTGAAGATACAGTATGACCTTACCGGAATAATAATAATAACACACGACATATTATACATAATTACAATGAAATCTAGGCACTTTATAAAATAAGGTATATACTGTAAGGGTGAAAAATATACTATTTAATGTGGATTTGGTCTTATTTAAAGCCTTGGTCTTAAGATATTCTGACGTCCGATTTGCCCATTTACAATAACAACTTCAAAAGCGAGTCAAATGCCTATTATATGTACCACTATCGTATCACCTACTTATGTTGAATATAGGCTAGAAAACACTAAAATATAAGTATGCAAATTGTTTTCCACACACTGTAATTAATTTGACTATTGTAAGCAAAGAGCACAGTAATTTTGACATTACTGTTTTAATAAATAAGTAGTTATAAAGGACAGTTTTAAATTAGATTTGATTTACAATTGCTCAATTGCTAAATTACATGTATGTATTTACAATTTACAACAACAAAGAATTGGTAGAGTATCCCTTGTAGTCGTGGTCTAAAGTGTTTTCAGGGTTAAGGGACAAAAATATCCTAAAACTTATCACAGAAACGAGTCGATGACAGTTTGGAGGCTACAAGTCTAAATTTAGGACGCACATATTTTAATTTATCCAACTAGCTTCACTTCAAATGTAAACAAAGACAATCGAATCCCTTTCAGCCATACGCACTCCGCAAAGCTATCTACACGACTAGCCCAAAACAATTTGTAAAACGAAAATATTTGAACATTAAATTAACTTATTGTTTGAAAATAATAACTGTCATTTATATATTTAGTGCAAAATAGTTTTACCTGAGCAAGGGCTTCAGTTTCTGTGTCGTCTAAAATGGAATTTCCTTTATTTTCAGGATTCACAATTGAAAAATCAGTAAGTTGTGTTTTTTATTCGATTCGTGGAGATTTTAATCATACTACTGCAACAATCCCCTTGTATAAAGACACTTATACTACATTTCGAGTAGGGTTGGACTGGAGAAGCAAAATAGGTACCGTCATCAAAAGGGCATATTTCCCTCCTTTGAGCAACAATAATGATCAATGACTCCATTATATTAAATTAATAAAGATTATAATACATTGTTTTCAGCTACATCATTTATTGAATTATAATTGGTTACATGATGAAAACCAAATATTAAACTAACGACAAAACGTCCTCTGCGTAAAACCTTTAACTATGCAGTATCCAATAGTCAATGATAAAACGGAGAGAAGAAGAAAATTGGTTTTAATTTACTCATTAGGAATCATGTTTACGTGCTTAGTCAACGGTTGACTATTCATTTATTTTTTCATTACACTACAATAAGAGAGTGTACAATTAACTACTGTACTGGTTGTTGGATAGTTTGTGAGTTTTTTTTCGACCAATGCACAGTTTGTGGAGATTGTTGCCTAGACTCAGCTGTACAATGCAAGCACTGAGGCATGAAATCTCAAGTCAGAGTCTTCGCCTCAGTGATTGGTTAGTAATTACTTGATCAGCACTCGCCTCCATTTTACAGCCTTATGGCCTTAATCTCTGTTGTGTCATTGCCCATAAACCATATTAAAAATGTATCTATAATGTCTTAGTTCCTAAAAAAATATCGTTCGAGGATGTACCTTACTTCTATGGCATTATCAGGAACTTAAAGCTAACCTTCACTAACATTGCTCATTAAAATTCTGTACATAATTGAAGTCATTGTCACGGCGATGTAAGCGGGCCGGACAGTGGAGGACGATGCATATGTATTTCACTAAGGAGCATTGGTCCAAATTATGTAGAGATTTTATATCGGTAACGCAGTAAGAATATATTGAGTGAGCGAAATGAATTTGACATTAGCCTTGGACAATTTACTGTGTTGAACTACACTTTTGTTTGGATAAGTTGATTAGGTATGTGAAAAAAATTAATATTGACTGTCACACGAGCCACAACCTCTATAACTTGAGTTTTATCTTGTATTGGTTAAGGGAGTGTGTTTTATCTATGATTTTAGTAAAGAATGTTCAATATTTCCTGATACAGTTGGTGACACACTTCTGACCACGTGTGGCTATAAATCATGTAAATAATAGAAATATAAACTTGAGGTTCAAAAAGGGAAACTTGGAGCAACTAATTTTACGAATCTCTACACATATTAATATAGACAAGATACATAAATGTATTTTAATATCTCAGACGAATAAGGTAAAGTTGTTCTTGTTCTTTGGTCATTTACTGGTGAGGTTTTCAATACGTCTTATTGCACCCAACTTTGTACCTTTGTTACCCTCAATCTCCGTTAGTTCAACGTTATTGTAACCAATCGTCTGAGGACTGAGGAGAAGATTGCGTCGTGCCACGACGAGTCATCCAACCAACAATCTTATCTAAAACAACATCCAATAGATGTTATCCATTCGGTCTAGTTTACGGCCTATCTGGGTCAAGTGTTGGTTCACTGGTTCTTGGCAAACAATGGAACCGAATAACTTTGACAATCCTTCATTGTTGTGGCTACACATTCTAAAAGTGTGACAAATATTGCAGTTCGTCACATCTATAGATTACTTCATAAATTAAATATGCTACGAAGTACCTTCTTGTCAAGACTCGCCAGCTCCGTTTTATTCGATAGCCACTCTCATAGATTAGTGTTGGTAAAATATAGCTAGACATGTTTCTAGAAGTTAGTAGTTTCGTGTAGTTCGTTGCTACACCAAATAATTAATAAAAATTTTATTGGGTCGTATAATGGTAGTATCTAATTAGATTGAACTACAAAATATCCAGTTGGAAAAGCAAAGTAGCATTCTAGCATATATGGACTTGGACTGTGTTCAAGAAGAGTATTGGTACTAATTTGAGAAAGAGGATCCACCAAACATTGCGCTAGAGAAATGCCAACTATGAGTGAAATAATGTACACGGACAATAACATGTTGAGAACTTGTGTTATGATGTAGTTTATACGTAAATTAAAACAGTACAGACCTAGTTAAGATCGCAAAACTCACGTGGTGATTAGTGATATTCTTTTTACAACAGTTGCCACCGCTACAATCTGCTAAAACATTTCAGCATACATGTGCGATTAGTCGAATAGAAACCCCGATGACAAACAAATTAGTCAGACATATTTCATTATAATTCGAGATTGTATACGTGGAATTCAGCCATGTTGAGGGCCAGGGTCGCGGTGACGTCACACTGGACGGCACAGCGATGACGTCACGTCACATGGCCTTGTGTAACCCTGGCGCTGATACTGAGAAATGCGAATATAACGACTTTCTCAGACTGAACCGCTAAGAAAGCTTCCACACTTTACACTTCGAAATCGATTATTTCTTTGTGATAACCGGGGGGAAAATTAAAAAATATCCTAAAGTTCTACTAGACCTGGGGTATAGAACATGAAAACACTTTTTTATATTGGACCGAGTATATAGGGTGTAAAATGTAGTTGTGGTACTCGTCAAGTTGATTTATTTCGATATATCGTTGTAGAATCTATCTAGGTTAACTTACATAGGGACTGATAAGCACTTTCTAGATTAGAAACAGTTTTAATTAAATTAAGTATAACTGAAGTTCGCAAGTTATGGCAGTGCAGTAAAATAAACACTAAATTGTTCAAGATGGTCATCTTATCTCGAATAAGTACGATATAATTTGAAATATATCTAGGTACGTGTAAGAAAAAATGTAATAAATACTCCAAAGATAATACTGTATTGTACTACAGTACAGTATAAGAAAAATGTTAGTGTAATACGTCGCTTTCAGATTGAAGCGACTACAAAAACTAAGAAAATTTTCTCTAGGTAGGTACAGTAGGATAGGATAAGTAATTCAAGCAAAATCAATGGAAATAATTAAACTTGTGAAGTTAGCGTACCAATATTAGCATATCCACATTTTTTCATACCAATCGTAAGACTGTATGAATTTAGCTTACTTCGTTCTTAGTTCGTACTCGTCGTACTTAGTTCTCCAATTTCCAATAATTCTACAATTTGATAATTTTTCACAATTTTATTGTTTTACGAATACTGTACAGTTTCGGCATGTTTTATCTATGGTATCGGCAAGAGATACATTTATTATTGAGATACCTACATTAAATTGAGACGTATTTTTTATGTACTGCATGTACACAAATAAACCTTTTAACATTCAACTAATTAAAGTAAGGCAAGTTGAAACAATGCCAACTGGAAATTAATTCATAAATTAATTAATTAACATCCCCAGTCCGAGAAATGAAATGGAGCAAGAAAGACCTCTTGCCGTGACTCCCAACACGTGTAAAGTTGTCGCGCTGTCCAATCGGCCCGTCCGTCCGTGTGTAAATATTTTTCCTACGGCCACACGATCAAGTAGGCTTCCTTGCAGTTTTTACTTTGGCGCACAGTTTTTAATTTACTTTGGCACACACCAGTATTCCAACCAAACAACACAAAACAGCGTACTTTTATTATGCACGTAATCCGTGTACGCTTGAAAATAAGTTGGCAACACTTAAAGATACTACGACTACGATCAGCTGGTGCAGCGTTTCCCATTTCAAATTTCGATCAACGCTTGGATTGGATTTAACCATAACCTACCTAAAAACAAAAAAACATGTGGTGTATCGTTTGAAAGACTAATTACTTATATACTTTATAGAAACTGTAGGAAAAATATAATGTGCAATGCGAGCGCAAAGTGCCACTTCGCACACTAGTTACACAATTAACTATTTCGAATGCAGGGCAGACTCTGACTATAGCGTTAGTGTTAAAAATATCTAGGCTTAAAGAAGACCCCTGACGAGCCCCTGGGCCCTGTAGGTGCCACAAAGTACCTGTTCATAGTGTAACGAAATTCACGAAATTCATAGGGTAACGACACAAACGTCTTACCTACTCAAGAACTACAGGATACAACAAGAAAGATAACCTAATCATAAACGATAGCCTGTTATCGTGGACTGTTACATTTTACAGTTCGTTGTTTGTGTGTCATACTCATAGGCTACTTGGTATATTACCTGTACGTTACTGACACAGATTAAACCAGTGTTAAACCTATGTTATGCACATTCACTACTAAGGACATGGATACAATATTTAGCTTTCACTACATGAAACTAAGATTGTAAGATGAATTACCCCTGTATTTTAAAATTTTAAATGTTACTCCATTTAAAGATCAAATGAAAGATAAAGCTTACTATTATTCACTGGGAGAACCCTCTATAGTGTAGTTAAAAAAATATTGATATCCTACTTGTACTATTAAGTTTATTTAAATTATTTTAACTATTAATTTTATTTTAAACACATCACTATGACGAATCACCTGATCTTATGTATGAATTAATAATTTTACTTTATAAAGAACGATTTGTGTCAATAAAATATGTCTATGTACTATACTATAAAATCGCAACAGTGCAAAAAAGCCAGGCTTTAAGCGATAAAAAGAGTACTGTATGTCTGTTGTTAACACAACACCAAGCACATTTTAAAGGCATTATCTTCTGAGCTATCAAGAATTTGAAGGTCATGATAATGCCCGAGCACTATCAAGAGGAGGAAATTAATGGTTAAAATATCCATCTTATCTATTTAAACGACTGAGGCACTAGTTTAACATCCATTCAGCATTCTAATTCAGTCGATAAAATCAAGTAGAATAGAAAAATCCCAATTTCTGTAAGTGTCTGGGGTCACTCTACATCATCGAAATCATTGCATTTTTTGCAGTCCCATTAAAGAGTGACTGCGGTTTTGATATGGCTGACTTAGTACATAATTTTGTTATTTTTAATCTACCCCAATTTAATTTTTCATTTGCAATGCATTTCTCAGTGTTGTACAAACACATTTTTTGTATTAGCAGACTTTTACTCTAGTCTTACAGCTTTACTAGAATAATTTAAACATAAACTTAAGCTCTTAAAAAAAAATGTTGATTTGATTCTTAAAAACATGTTTATTCATATAAGAGGCATGCATATGGAGCTTACAAAACTACAGCCTGGGGAACAAAGTAAGTTAGCATAGTTCTTGTTGCATAAATTAAAATCCATTTAATTTTAAAATTACTAGTATCAATTTATAAATATTATTTAAAACAAAGCCAGTTAAGGTCAAGAACTATTTGTTCAGTTTTAAGAGCACCAAGCATGTGCCTGAGACGAACGAACAAGAAATAAATGTTGGGACGAAGATGTAGTTGAGATTCTGAATTGGTTTTAAGAGTCAAAATTATTGTTGAAATCTAATTTTGCTATACTTTTTTCTGTCAAATTTCCACTGTGGTAAATAAAGCCTACTTCTACAGATCTGTTGACCACATTATGTGGTCTTCGGTATGTTTAGTAAATTATTTTATATTATCAGCAGGAAGTACTACTGATATGACTGCTATTTTTTATTTTTGTAAGAATTAGGCTAGGATTATACTAGGACGCTGGCGTCCGAGAGGCCAGCGTCCGGGACGCTAGCGGGGCATTAAATCAAATGGGGGCGATTATACTATGGATGCTAGCGTCGGATGCTAAAAAAAGCCACCAAAAGCTCGAAGTTATTACCGTAGGTGGCATGGTAAAACCTAGGCCCGGGACCGATTTACTTTTTCATTTTGATGTCCCCAGAGGCCAAAAACACCACCCGTTCGTATAGATTTAAATATTATTTATATATATGTCTGTTAATGAGCTTAAAAACAAATAATTTAGTACCTATATTTAAGTGTTTTGTACTGTTATTAGTTATGAAAAAAAATAAAAAAGAGTATATTAAAAATTGCCATGTTTTTCTTATAGAAAATGTTGTTAAGTGTTGGAATTTGCTTGTGTATGGATATATTTCGATTAAACTTGGCCAATTTGTTTTATACTAAGCTAATAATACAGTATTTTACTAAAAAAACACACTTTATTAGCCCCCTTCAAGCATAAAATTTTGGTACTCGTTAAACCTAATGTTATTTAATGTTACAAAAAGTGACTAAACATTGAAATAAAATGGCAGTCCGAGAGGCTAGCATCCCAACACAAATCACGTCATTTTTCGGCTCGAGGTGGGACGCTAGCCTCTCGGACGCCAGCATCCCGGACGCCAGCGTCCTAGTATAATCCTAGCCTTAGTAGATAAATAATTTCTCTGTAAAATAAAAAAATCAAACAACGGGAACACAAGTAAAAAAAATTGTATATCCTACATCATTTTACTTAAGATAAATAATCAAAACTAACAAACGCTTGAGGATTATCATTATCGCTCAAATCATACAAAGATACAGTTTTTTTTTTTAATATTCCAGTGGGCATCTCCACATGTGACATTCTTGGAAATTCCAGAAATCATAAATACAAAAACATAACATTTATCATGTAAAATTTATAAATGCAACCTGGTACCAATAGTTCCCTTTAGTTTTGCAATTTTACGACATCTAATATAAAATACCCCCACTGCAGCAAACCTGCAGACTAAGCAAATTTCCATTTACCTGGATGTATATCTACTAAAATATTCCCTGATAATTAATTGTCAGATTTATTCCTATATCGAAATAACGATAATTTTAATGAGTATGCCTAGTTAGGTTTGCTGCTAAAGGGAAAGTACCGCAATGAGGTGTATTTTTAACAAAATGTTGATAGCTAAGTATGAAATAAACAAATTTTCCAAATTTGATCAAAATACACCTGTAATCAAGCAAACTACAACAGTTTATAAATATTTACTTTTAATTAATCAATTAATTTTATGTTTTGGGGTCAAACATAGGAAAAGCCAACTTTAACCACATAAAACCCCATTCACATAGTCCAATCATGCTGGTTTGCGAACTGGTTCGAATAAATTAATGTTTAGGTTTAGACGTTTTTACTAAAATTTTATCAAAATCGGATGGATTTTGCTTGTGTTATCGTGCTAACAGAGACTCACATAGTGTGAATTTGTACAGATGGTGTTTTTGGTTTTGGCCTCTGGAGACATCAAAAAGAAACAGTAAAATAGGTCTTACCATATGGGAAATTCGCTAAATGATGATGTTTATAACTAAAAATACATATTATTCCTCATTTGGTTAAGAAAGAGGTTAGATTTGTTTTCTTGTAATTAGTCGCTACACTTGTATAAACTTAAGACTTACCCCTCATGCACAATTTGTTATTCAGGATTAGTTTTGCCAACAGTGTCATTTGGAGGCCTCCGATTGACTATAATGAAGGTTTACTAATTGAAAAATTAGTTTTGTTCATAAAATAAAATTATAAACGCCTCAAATTAAATTTTATATTTTTTTACTATGAAATCAAACTGTCATAATCTAACCAAACCAACCAAACGTGCTGATAATGAAAAAATCCAATGAAGGTTTATTGATTGAAAAAATAGTTCTGTTCAAAATAAAACTATAAATGGCTCAAATTCAATTGTATGATCATAAAATTAAACTGTCATTACCTAACCAAACTTGCTGATAATGAAAAAATCTAAGACAAAAAATAGTGCCACGGGTGAGATTTGAACCCGGCTGTTTCAGTTTATCAGCCCGGCACTCTATCCATTATACCACCGAGGCCGATGGCATCAAGCCGTATCGTTGCGGTAATGGTGTTCCCTCAGCCAATCAGAAGCCTCCAAATAACACTGTTGGCGAAACTAATCCTGGAATAAAAATTCAGCACCCCTCATAAAGGTGTACAACCTATGTTTTTTTTTTAGCGAATTTCCCTATAGGGAAGTAGCTATTACCGTAGGTGGCACGGTAAGACCTAGACCCGGGACCGATTTACTTTTTCATTTTGATGTCCCCAGAGGCCAAAAACACTATTCGTTCAAATTTTTTATATATGTATATATATATACGTCCGTGAACGCGATAACTTGAGTAATTTTTGTATGTATTTGTCCGATTTTGATGAAATTTGGTTTAAAGGTGTAAAGCGGGATAAACTTGAATGAGTTCGCGAACCAGCACGATCGGACCATGGGAACGGGGCTTTACGGGGGGTTTTATGGGGTAAAAATTGGTTTTTCTCACTTTTGACCCTCAAAACACAAAATTTCCCAATTTCTATTTAAACCTTTTTAAAGAGCTTAAAAAACAAATAATTTAGTATATAAAAGTATTTTTGTTCGATTATTAGTAACAGAGAAAATTTAAAAAATTGTAAATTTAAAATTCCCATGTTATTCTTATGGAGAATATTGTCAAATGTTGTAGTTTGCTTGTTTATGAATATATTTTGATCAAACTTGGCAAATTTATTTATTTTGTACTAAGCTATCAATATTTTACTCAAAAACACACTTTATTAGTTTCCTTGTAGCATCAAACCTAGGTACTCTTTAAACCTAATGTTATTAAAATATATTTAACTGAAAATCAATTCAGACAAATGGAAATTCGCTTAGTCGGCAAGTTTGCTGCGGCGGGGGTATTTTATAGTTGGTTAGGTAACCTTAAGGAAAGTTGCTATCACTTGATTGTATAAAACTAGAGTCCACGTGCCTGTACGACCACTGATACTGTACTGTACTGTAGAAGGGTATTTTTCATTTATATTACTACCACTTTCCTATTTGTATATAAAAATAAAAATACACAACTGAAGATTTAGGTTTCAAACCTATCTTTACCCTAAAGAAATTAAATTATAATTATTGTTGTAAAAACTGCTTAACAGTTCATAACAAAGGAAAAACAACTATTCACCAAATTATTTTCCACAGCACATTTCTCTCAGGTGAATTTCTTCAGGACAATGTACTGGGGGAAAGAGCTCAGTACCAGGGCCCGGTACTGAGTACTTTCTTGACCCTTTGGGGGAAAAGAGAGCGCTTATGGAAGATACTCGGGAAGCAGTCGTCAGTGTAAAACATTATAACAATAGGCATACCAGTATTTAATTCACTGAAAAATCCATGGATTTCAAAGGGTTAAAACACATTATGGGGAAGTTGCAAAGTACCAGGGTGGTTTAATATATTGTGTTTAGTTTTGATAAAAACATTATTTTATAGGCAACAATAATACATGTATATAAATAACCAAAGATTACACAGCATGTGTAATCTTTGATATAACCTTTGACTATAGACATTCCATCCCCATGTTAAAGTTGTAGCCAGGTTTTTAATAAAATTTGTTTTAGTTGATGTGAGCCACCTACAGATTGCGCTGATCTAAATTACTGATTTCTGCCGATTACATGATGGTTTTTACCATGTCAAACTGATGGAATGACTTATATGAGCTATAGCAACTGTTGTGACCCAGCAACTATGTCAGTAACGACAAATTATGTACAAAATAGAGTTTTAGACACTATCGCAATCTGTGACTGGCTCAAAAAACTACATTCTTTTTTGTAAAAAACTGGGGACAGCTGATCCATATAGATGGGTCTTAGTCAATGATATAACTCAAAAAATCAAAATAATAGGTCTAATGACAGTCATAATGAACAATACTTGCAAATAGGCATTTTGACAATATGAAGAGATAGTTGCAAAACCACTCATTCAAACCATTATACGAAATGACTAAGCAAACAAAATAATAATAAAAATGAAAGTGCTGAATAAGAGTTGGATGGCAGTAATTTTGGCTTGATTGACTTCCTGCACGATATACACTGTCACTAATGGATCTAACGACATATTGACAACATTTCTATGATGGCTCATCTCAGTTGCATATCACATTAATTCGACCAATTGATGAAATGCCAGAGAAACACGCATGTATTCTTATGGATATGATAGCAGCGGCAGATCCAGAGGGGGGGGGTCGACCGGCCCCCTCCCCCTCGGGCATACATGATATATATTATATTACTGCAGGTAAGACAGTAGTGCATACACATTGCAAAAAATAATTTGTCATACTAACTTTGGACAAAGAAATGGTATAAAACTGCCATTTTTGGAGACTTAGTTTACACACATTTTGCAGGGGGGTACCCCCGAACCCCCTAGACCCCCAGTTTGCGCCCCCTTGTGACAGTTCTAGATCCGCCACTGTATGATAGTTACACAGAAAACCCTACCGTAGCTTACAAGCATGTAACCCACCTAAACAGGAAATTAATTTTTTTTAAGTATCGGCAACTTGTTAGTACAGCTCGTGACATCAAGCTGGCACTTGGCCGATCGCTACTATTAGCTAGTTCAAAAATTATGTCCCGTCATGCGGGTTGCATCAACTGTCCTCGCGACCCATATGAAGGTGTTTAAGTAAATAATACAGTACAACGGGAGTCCGTGAAATCAACCCCGTAAGGAAATGTTTGCAGTCCGGTCTTTTCCCTACCTCCACCCTCCTCCCGCCAACACTGCCCGTGCTAGGCCAAGTGCCAGCTTATATGTCACAAGCTGTACCATTACATTTTCCCTTTTGTTTTTTTTTAATTTTACTAAAACTAAACCAACTGGCTGGGTAGCTGAGTGGTTATAGTGCTCGCCTAATAATCAAAAGGTCATCGGTTCGATCCTGAGAAAAGTCTTTAGCTTTTTGATGGTTCGAAACTGCACCCAGCTGTTCCTGATCATTGGGCTTTAAATAAATGATCCTGGCTAATGAAACAGCTGATCTGTCAGTAACAAAGCTACACACATCATCTCACACCATTACACTCATCCTTCACTCATATTTGGGTTAAAATACGCACCTAGGTGGCGTTCCCATCTCAATGATTGATCTAACTACATCAAATATAAGTACATTTTTATGTTTTTAAGTATCCTACCTACTGTTATTGTCTTAGTAGCTGAGTGAGTAGTGGTATATGGTGCTCGCCTTCAAATCTAAATGTCTCTGGTTCGATTCTAAGCTAAATTGTTTACTGGACCCACATGCCACTTGTCATCGGGCCTTTGATTATATTGAGTACTATTAATTAATAATACTCAATACTCTTTATACTTCAATACTTTCTTATGAAATGGCGACCATATTAATATAGGTACGGTATTTTAAAGTATGAATGGAGATGAGTGTAAGTGAGTGGTGGGATCTTGTAGTCTTGTTAGTGACTAAGGCTGACATATTCCTTGGACACAGCTGTTAATTAGTAGCCCATACAGCCAATGGCAACTAAGGGACCTACAGTTCATAGTAGAATCCGAACGACATTTTTGCCTTGTAATTAACATAATGCTAGGCTATCTAACAAAAGGCCGTTAGATCGTAAAAAGATCAGGATTCAGACCTTCCAATTTCAAAAACAAAAATTAAAAAAAAACTTGTTGGTGTGAGAGGCACAAAAAAAGAAAAATAGTCTACTGATTTGTTAGGTTTTGCACCATTTTATCAGTTCTTAACACTATCTAAATTATTTGCATCATCCAAAGTGATAAAGCTGGTTTGATTTACAATAGTGATCACATACTTGATATCACATGAGCACATTAGCATGAGTAGTGTTTTTTTTTTTTTTTATAAGAACATTAACTTAAAACATATATTGTGGATACGATTTACATATAGTGTGGTTCTTATTTAATCTTACATATTTTAGGAGGAATTAAACAATTCAGATTTGATTAAGAAAAATTGCCTTTTATAAGTTTGACGAGCACACGTATATTAATTGATTTATTCGTACATTTTTCAATTATAAAAGCAATTGCTGCTTTTCCTTGTAAATATTTTTTTAATGAAAATCTTTTAACATGTATTTTGATGATTGTGCTAAAAACAGAGAGAGAGCTTTTCTTCTCTACAGACTACTAGAGAGTAGAGAGCGTTACTAGAGAGTAACATACTATGGCAAACACTTCAGGACTCATTAAATTAAACACAATACTCTTTTATGTAGATGTAAAACGAAGCTATGAAAAAAAATGTTTTTTTTAATCAGTGAATTTGGTATAAAAATACCATAATCAAATAAAATTACTCCAAGATTTTAATTAAATTTGATTTTTGTTTAAGATTTATGATATAAAACATAAAAGCACATTAGATTGATGCTTTCACTCATTACACATATCTATCATCAACTATCTATATATAAATAGGCAAGCATGGTTCTTTAAAACTTTTTTTCTCAGCTCCTGTGCATTGCAGGGAAAATCTATGCATACTGTTGGAAAGATATTTTTCTGTAGATGTGCAGAATCCCTCCATAAATTAAAATAGGCTCAAAAATAAGCACAACAAATTAATTTAAAATTACGTGGACCTTATGGTTGCTATACTGGTGACGAAATAACTGTTGCATATAATAACTATTGGACTATGTTTATTATATTTAGTACTCTTTGACTTCCTTATGAGAATTCAAATGTTTTTGTTTTACATATGGTTTTCTGTTCTTCATTAATTATTCAGTAAATAAGTTTGACCAACATAGTACATTATAAAAGTTTCTTCCAGTAAAGTATTCTTTTCATTTCATTCTATTTAACTTGTAACAATTCAATTCAATTCAATTCAATTCAATAGTAAAACAATAGTATTTTATAACAGGTTATGGGCCCAGACACCCTTATATTGTGTGTTACAGGTTTTAAATAGAATAATTTATTGCTTGAAATAAAATCTTTAGTATGGAATTTGTTATGCAAAAAATGGAATTGCTGCATGGAAAGGACAACTGGGATGATTGGAAATATCTCATGCAAATTAGGCTTAAAGGAATCCCAGATGCATACAAAGCCATTTCTGGTAAAATGGAATTGCCAGAGAAACCTAAAGATGAAACACAAGCTGCAGAAATGAAAGAATACAAAATGAAGATGGATAAGTATAACAAAACACAGTCAGAAGTAATGTTTATGTTAGCATCTTCATTAAGTAAGGAAGTAAGAGCTCAGGTAAGAAACCTAGAAAAACCAGATGAGGTTTGGAAGGAGCTGCATAATCTATTTGCGGAAATAGAGGAAAATAAAGCCTATGATATATGCTCTCTGTTCTTCACCTACAAATGGGATCAACACTTGGATATGGCTGGGAACCTATCTGCAATCAAGTCATTATGGGTAAAGCTTCAAGAAGAAATTAAGAAAATCCAAGACAAGAAAGAAGATAGTTTACCTCAGATATTGTTGATTTGCAAGATTTTTGAAATCCTACCAGCAGAATATTCCAACTTTCAGACAACTTGGTTAATAATTCACAAGGATAAAGCGAGAAACCTTGACAATCTTACAAATTGGCTGTGTACAGAAGCAAGAAAGCTGACTTCAAAGGAAAATGAGAAAGAAGATATACAGCTTTAATGGCGGTCAATAGATCTAAAGAAGCCAAAGGTAACTTAGTAGGTGTACAGAAAAACAGCAAAAACAATGATAAAAAGAAAAAGTTTCCATGCCACTATTGTCACAAGAAAGGACATTGGTTGCAAGAGTGTCAGAAATGGATAGCGGATGGAAAACCTGAAAGAAAACCTGAAAAGAAAAGCTTGGAAAAAGAATCCAAACAAGCAGCACTAACCATATTAAGTAATTGTGTTTTTCAAACCCAGAATACTACCGCATCACATGATTGGTACGTGGACAGTGGTGCTACCAACCATGTTACACATTGTAGGGAAATGTTTACTGACTTTGAACAATTTGAGTTACCTCATGCAGTTACAATGGCAAATGGACAACAGACAAGTGCTATTGGTAGAGGAACAATTTGCATGGAAGCAAATTTGGATGGTATTTGGAATACAGTAAAGCTAACCAATGTATGGTATGTACCTGGTATTTTTGCAAACCTATTTTCAGTAACCGCTGCTCAAGATTTAAATGTAAATAGTAAATTTGTATCGACATCCAAGGATTGCACTTTGTTTGATAGAAATGGTAAACCACTCATCAAAGGACATCGAAGTCAAGGCGGAGGCTTGTTTAAATTAGCAGTAAGAAAATCAGCAGACCTCATGGCTGTTATGGAAGGAGTTCCAGCTGTTGATCAGTTGCAGTTACTTCATGAACGACTAGGACATCAAAGCAAAACTCATGTACAAGAGTTTGCAAGAAGAGAACTGAACCTTAATCTCAAGCTTGACAATGAGGTATGTGAAGGATGTGCTTATGGGAAAATGCACAGGACACAATTCAGAAGCAGAGATGAACACAGAGCTTCAGTACCTGGTGAAATCGTTCACTCTGATGTTTGTGGACCTTTCTTTGAGTCGATTGGAGGTTCAAAGTACTTTGTATTGTTCAAGGATGACTTTACTCGCTACCGCAGTGTTTATTTTATGAAGACAAAATCTCAAGTTGTAGAGAAGCTGAAGCAGTTTCTTGCAGAAGTCAAAGTCACAGGCCATGTAATATGTAAGTTGAGATGTGATGGAGGAGGTGAATTCGACAATGAAAGTATTAGACGAGTCCTTCAAGTGAATGGAATACAACATTTGATCACAATGCCATACACACCACAACAGAATGGATCTGCAGAGAGAGAAAATCGGACCATAGTTGAATGTGCAAGGTCAATGATGCATGCTCACGGTGATCTGCCTCAAGGCTTGTGGGCTGAATTGATAAACACTGCAGCCTATATTTTGAACAGAACTGCTAAGTCATCAGTTGCCGGAAAGACTCCATATGAATCATGGTTTGGAAAAAGACCTACGATAAAACATTTACGGGTTATCGGGACAGATTGTTTTGTCCATATTCCAAAGCAGAGAAGACGTAAGTTTGACAAGAAAGCGATGAAATGCAAACTTATTGGATATGATGGTAATGATGGATATCGTCTCTGGAATTCATGGAAATGTACTGTCATTCGGTCCAGGGATGTAAAATTTTTGAAAGAGCCTATTAGTGAATCCATAGTAAATAGGCCTATATCTTCAGAAAAAAAAGTCCCCGATGAAGCAAAAGATGAGAACTGTTCAGCCCCTGTAGTAGAAAATGTCCCCATTCTCTTTCCTAAAGATGAATCGGAAGAAGATAAATTGACAGACGAGGAAGCAGAACAACATGAAGAAAATGTTGTGCAAACTCGCCAACTCCGAGATAGAGCTATGGTAAGGCAGCCCATTCGTTTTGAAGATTTTGTGATGAGTGCTGTTATGGGGAACACACACTATGAACCTAATACATACATGGAGGCATCGAACTGTGAAGATCATCTCCAATGGCAAAAAGCAATGGAAGATGAGATTAACTCACTTCACATGAATGAAGTGTGGACACTTACTGAACTACCCAAAGGTCACAAAGCCATACCTTGTAAATGGGTATACAAAGTAAAAACAAATGCGGATGGATCCATAGAGAGATACAAAGCCCGTCTAGTAGTGAAAGGATTTGCACAGAAGAAAGGAATTGATTATAATCAAACCTTTAGTCCAGTAGCAAAAATGCCAACAATCAGAAGTGTTATCGCAGTAGCTGCTAATGAAGGAATGAAACTCACACAATTTGATGTGTCTACTGCCTTTTTGTACGGCAAAATAAATGAAGAAATTTATATGCATCAACCAGAAGGATTCAGTGATAACAGTAATCACGTCTGCAAGCTTAATAGAAGTTTGTATGGTTTGAAACAAGCACCAAGATGCTGGAACGAGAGAGTTGGAATGGTCCTAACAAAACTGGGACTGAAAAAGAGTGATGATGATCCATGTCTTTTTATCCGTAACAACAATGGACATAAGTTAATCGTTGTTCTATATGTTGATGATGGACTCATTGCTTCAACTCATGATGAAGACTTAAATTCATTCCTAGTAGAATTGAAAAAAGAATTTAAAATCAAGTCAAAACCAGCAGATTATTTTTTAGGATTGGAGATTTCCAAATCTGGTGAAAATATCAAATTAAGTCAAGGAGGATATGTTTCAAGAATTTTGGAAAGATTCAACATGGAAAACTGCAGATCAGCACCAACACCTATAGTAAAATCTGAACAGGAAGACAAAAGAACAGATGAGACGTCTTTTCCGTATCGAGAAGCTGTTGGAGCTCTTATGTACCTCATGGTTAGTACCAGACCGGACATAGCGTACGCAGTGAGTGTCGTCTCCAGAAGCCTAGAAAATCCTACAATAAATGATTGGTGTCGAGTGAAGAGAATACTCAGATATCTTCAGGGTACTAAAGATTGTGGAATCGTGTACAAGAAGCACATTGGAAGTTCTTAATTGCTACAGTGATTCAGACTTTGGTGGTGACCATGAAACCAGGAGATCGACAACAGGACTACTGACTCTGTACGCAGGTGGAGCGATATCATGGATCAGCCAACGACAGCCTTCTGTTCAACTTTCCACTACGGGAGCAGAGATAGTAGCTGCGAGTGAGGCGGCCAGGGATGCAATTTGGTTAAAGCGATTACTAAGTTCATTAACTGAACTTAAAAGTACACCTGTGATCTTCGTAGACAATGAAGCTGCAATATGTCTAGCACAGAATCCAGAGCATCACAGAAGAACGAAACACATTGAAATAAAACACTTTTTCATTCGAGAACAAGTGACAGCAGGAAACCTTGAAGTGAAGAAAATTGACACAAGTGAACAACTACCTAGCTGATTTGTTTACAAAACCTCTTCTTGGACCAAGATTAAAGGTTTTAAGACAGAAAATTGGACTGGCTTAACGTTCCTATGAAGTCTCTAAGGAAGCCTTGAGTAGGGGGAGTGTTGCATATAACAACTATTGGACTATGTTTATTATATTTAGTACTCTTTGACTTCCTTATGAGAATTCAAATGTTTTTGTTTTACATATGGTTTTCTGTTCTTCATTAATTATTCAGTAAATAAGTTTGACCAACATAGTACATTATAAAAGTTTCTTCCAGTAAAGTATTCTTTTCATTTCATTCTATTTAACTTGTAACAATAGTATTTTATAACAATAACAACACAATATAAACAGAAATACCCCCGCCGCAGCAAACCTGCCGTCTAAGCGAATTTCCATTTCGCCGAATTGATTTTCAATTGATCTATTTAAATAACATTAGGTTTAACGAGTACCTAGGTTTGCTGCTACAAGGAAACTAATAATAAAGTAGTGTGTTTTTAGTAAAATATTGATAGCTTACTATAAAATAAATAAATTTGCCAAGTTTGATCAAAATATATCCATAAACAAGCAAACTACAACATTTTACAATATTCTCCATAAGAATAACATGGGAATTTTAAATTTACCATTTTTTTAGTTTTCTCCGTAACCAATAACCGTACAAAAACACTTTGATATACTGAATTGTTTGTTTTTTTAAGCTCTTTAAGAAGGTTTAGAGAAAAATTGGGAAATTTTGTGTTTTGAGGGTAAGAAGTGAGAAAAACCAATTTTTACCCCATAAAACCCCCCATAAAACCCTGTTCCCATGGTCCGATCATGCTGGATCGCGAACTCATTCAAGTTTATCCCGCCTTACACCTTCAAACCAAATTTCATCAAAATCGGATAAAAATTACTCAAGTTATCGTGTTCACGGACACATATATATATATATAAATCTATATATATATATACCTATATATATATACATATATAAAAATTTGAACGAATGGTGTTTTTGGCCTCTGGGGACATTAAAATGAAAAAGTAAATCGGTCCCGGGCATAAGTCTTACCATGAGACCTACGGTAATAGCTACTTCCCTATAGGGAAATTCGCTAAAACAAAACAAATGGAAGAAATTCCAATCACATATTTTATTTATGGCATCCGCATAGGGTGAAGATAGAGAAGTCTGAACATTACATGTTTTTGATCGAGTTTTGACCACTGTACGGCCTCTAGTATATAGTATTCTGGGTTTTCAACAATTTGCACTATTTTTATTTATAGTCACACAAACCATAACCATACTTAGGCCGCCTTCTCACTGGGTCGCAGCCACGCATGTCCCTTCCCACACGGTGGCTGAGACCTTCTTGCTAACCTCGTGTCATGTTCTATTCGTCAAAATGGATTAGAGTGATGAGGAACTCCTGCTTGTGCTTTTGTTATGTAGAAGAAGAAGGTGGAGAAGAAAACGAAAAATGTGGATGGAAACTATTCTTATAAGTAGGCAAGACGGGTACACTTCCATATCTGTTGGCACAAACAACCGAATGAGTAGTATTGATTATTCGATTGTTTGATTCGATATATCGTTTGGTTAGTTAGGTTAATTTAACCTTACCTAACTAATCGATATATCGATCGATATTTTCATTCGGTTGTTTGTGCCAACAGATATGGAAGTGTACCCGGCAAGACAAAGGCTTGTAGGCTATTCCACATTATTTGATAAACTTTGCGCGCATGAAGACAAGTTTTTTAATAACTTCTTTAGGGTGTCACTATCATGATAGGAGCTTCTTGGTTACATTAAAGGAGATTTAATTTACAGAGTCTAGACGACAAAACAAGCTGCGCCCCCATCCCCCAGAGCAAGGTCCAACCACCTAGTGGGAAGATCCAGGTTTACTACAATGGTCCGCTACGAGTTGGGTTGCTGAAAATGCACGGTGGCAGCCCTACAACCTAAACAAATTTTGCAAAAACCACAACTAGGCCTACACACTACACACCTAAGATGGACCATCATTGATAGTTTCTGACACCTCGTCATCCAAAAATCAAGAATTGGACTTTAAACCCTAGCTTGAAAGTTAACTTGGTTGATTTTTTACATAATACCGCAGAGGACTCATGTTTTATTGTGGTGGCTTGTTAGGTTGTATATCGGTTCATATTTTAAAGAAGCAATTGAACTTTAAGGCTTACCAGGCTTATTGATGTCACTTACTGAAGGTTGGAATATTGATTGTACACAATATACTACTTGGTCCTGGTAACAACCAAAATCTTTGCCTTATTCATTCATTTAGGGCCTAACCTTCGTATTTAAAAGTCAACATTTACACCACTAAACGATCATAAATGGGTAATTAATTGTCCTGATAGATATAGTCAAATGTCAATTAATTAATTACATATCACTCGGTTTACAAAGAAAACTATTCTGTTTACCTTGTATAGTTGTTTATATTTTTACATAATTGTATGTCATTGTCAAAGTCTAACTGACAGAAAGGACCAGTGTTCAGGGGCGTCGTCTTGGGGGGGGTAGGGGGGGGAGCCTCCCCCCCTAGAATCCTGGAAAGAGAAAAGTTGGGAATTTCCTTGCCACGAGTTGGGACAGTTGGGAAATCAGATACAAGAAAAATATATTTTTAAACTAAATAAAATTTAAAAATATTTGCGAAAATCCATCAAAGATCAAAATTTCTTTGACTTGGACGAATAAACTTGATGTTTCTTTGATTTAATTTAACTTTGATTAAACTAGGCTAAACCATGGCTAAACACGCCTTATTTTAAGAAATCGTTAACCAATTAGCGGTATAGTTTGTTGGAATTTCGTTTACGAGAAATTTTGTTCCTTATTGGACGTATGTTGGCTACCTTGATCCTGTCCTGTGTTGATGATTTTCTGAATGGTTCGTCTGCGAGACTGCGAGTTTGAATTTTGAAAGTGCAAGCGGCGTAGCTCTTCAGTTCAATTATGTTGTTTGTTAGTGTTTACAAGAAGTTCAAAAATATTTTTCATGTCAGTCAAATAAACTATATTTTATACCTTTTTTTGTAGTATTTGGAGCAGGCTTACTGACAGGAGTACTTGCTAATAGGTAGATTAAAATAACATTAAAGATAGGTTTTGTATATCGGTATTGCCTTTAAAACTCTAATTTTTAATAACCTAAATGAAATATTTATTCTCTGAATATTATCTAAAAAATCTACAAAAGTGATTTATCATTCCTAATTAAGAATTTACAAAAATGAATCAACTAATCACTCTGAAACAGATCTACATAGAAAATAGACAAAACATAACCTAAAATTTGATGTTTGACTTTCACGTTTGAGTTTGATTTTTGTCCAAGTTCTAGTTTGATGAAGATGAAGGTTAACATTTTTATTGTATGTACTAGCTGTGTACCCGTTCTACGCACGGGGATCTTATAATATTCAGTTGAAACCTTCTTATATAACGAACAGCAGTTGGTTTGCATATTTTAAGATATGCTGGCCAAACTATTATACATAGCTTCATTTTATGTTGTTTTTTGTTGTTCCGGATCGGTATGACAATCAATAAAAGGTTAAATTACCTCTGTGTCTGCCGGTCGATCCTATAACGGTAGGCTTACTTTTATTTTTACTATCTGATCTCGTTTGCATGGCTCAATCACGTCCTGGTTGAAGTTCGTTCGCTACGCTCACTCACCTGTATGTTGGAGCTCGTTCGCTGCGCTCACTTTCCTTCAGGTTAGCTCGTTCGCTACGCTCACTTGCCTTCAGGTTAGCTCGTTCGCTACGCTCACTCGCCTCCAGGTTGCAAATTAGCTGTTGTCATAAATGTAAAAGAAATAATAGTGCTAGTGCTGCACCCTGTTGGTAATCCTTGTAACTTTAATGCTATTGAACATCACAGAACAGAACCAACTTGTTTAATTGAAACAGCTGTTAAGATTCAATAATTTCATTTCTCATAAGGTTAACATGGGCTTCCAGAAATTCCACGTCAAAAATCGACAAAAACTTGATTTTCAAGGGTTTACTGTTAAATATCTAACTGTCTCATATTCGATGAAATACGTCTAAAACCATCTCATATATGTATAGTATTTGGAAAATAAGTTTCAGGCGGGACAGTGCTATAGTTATTGAGGAGTAGTTGTAATAAAGTGCGTATTTTAGCGTTACCAAGAGAATGACAGATAGACAGACAGACAGACAGACAGACAGACAGACAGAAATTGAGATAAGGTTTGATTCGGTTTCTCTGACCTATGAAATGTAAAAATAACCAAAAAGTTCATTATTCTAAGCAATGTACAGACAAAACTCTAATTTTATTTATATAGATAAGTTTATTATCAACCAAGTTGAACGTTTTTATTTTATACAAGTCTTATTTTAGGTTTATTCTTTTCTAGACTAGAATAATATTATTCACGTGAGTTTGATTTTTGTCCAAGTTCTAGTTTGATGAAGATGAAGGTTAACATTTTTATTGTATGTATAAGTTTATTATCAACCAAGTTGAACGTTTTTATTTTATACAAGTCTTATTTTAGGTTTATTCTTTTCTAGACTAGAATAATATTATTCACAACACTGATAATAATATTTCATCATTACAAACTTGTTTAGGCCTAGTTGTAAGTTTTATGAAAGTTAAAGTGTTGATCTTAATATCAACTTCTAAAAGTATTATAATTTCATTATTTTGTAATAAAATATTGTTTTTCTATACTAATTTGTACTAGGCTTATTTTATATCCCTAAAATTTTACACTGCTACCACAATGGTTTGTAAAGTTTTTTGGATTTGAAACAATACTTATTCAAGTTTTTGAAGTCATAAAACTTCATTATGAATTGGTAGAAGTTTTAGACGTTTTTTTAATTGAGTAATTTTGTATACATGTAAAACTAGCTATGTTTTGTTAATGCAAGTTAATAAATACTGAATTGAGTGTGACTGCAGTGTAGTATAATAATTTGTAGATTTTTAAAAATAGTACAGAAATTGATTTTTTTTTATAAAAAATAGTTGGGAAATCTATGTTAAGCAGTTGGGAAATTTGAGGCTTCTCCCCCCCCTAGAATTTAACCAAGCAACGCCACTGCCAGTGTTGCCAACCGACCTCTTTGGTTTTCCCCGCATGAAACGACGGAAATCCTCGATTTTCCTCGCAAGGATTCTAAAATTACTCGCAAAATCCTCGATATCATCTAAAGATTAAAATAATTTGAATTTCCCCATATTTACATGATAATATACGTTTCCACGTATTCTTTTTTTACTAGAGGTGCAAATAACCAAACAAACATGCATTAACCTATCGTACTTTAAAAATTAGGGGCTCTGGTAAATAGTGTGAGTGAGTATTGGTCTAGCCATAGACCAATCAACACAATCGAATATATTTAGGCCTATCGAATTGTTATAATTATTATAGAATTGTCTAATCGAATATGATTTAACGCATGCATTATAATCAATGGTAAAAGTATGTTTTCCATCCCTGAGCCCTGACCCTTTTGTCAAATCTGAATAAGTAGTTCATCTTGGTTAATTTCTGGGTGTGCTGATGTCGACGTTGAAATTCTTTAATAAATCATAAACTATTTATTTTTTTAGGGTATAATAATTTAGATAAGCTCTTAATCACACCTTATAGGTGGCCGTGTCTTAATGCTAACAAATAAGAAAAAAACCCTGTGATTCGTTACCTGAATAAATACATTATACATTATATAATACTTATAATAATCATAATATTTGTTATTAACTTTGAAAATTAACAAATTCTAAATTATTGAGATGGGGTCGCCATTTAGGTACGTATTATTGCCCAAATTTGAGTGAAAGATGAGTGTAGAATGGTGTGAGATGATCTGTGTAACTTTGTTACTGACTAAGATAAGCTATTTCATCAGCCAGGATAATTGATTTAAAGCCCAATCATCATGAACAGCTGAGTAATAAATCATAATTTGTTAGGTTCTAAGGGAGTATGTTTTATCTATGGTTCTACTACGTAGGCCTAAGTGAAAGGAAATTTGAATTGAAGGTAACCAACAAACGATAAGTTTATGTACAGGTGAAAATTCTAAAAAGGTGTGGTAGTAAATTGTTAAACACATATCGGCCCCAGTCATATCCTCAATAGTTCAATTCGAATTCACATTCACTTCATAATTAATTACAGGCTTATAGCACACAGCTCAGCTGAGCTGACAGCGACAGCTGGAGCTGAGCATAGCATTACTTCACCTCACTTCAGTCCAGTTTCCAGTTCGGCAGTTAGTTCTAAGTTCACCCTCATTTCATTGTCTTCTTCTTCATCTACTTGTTCTTATCTTAGATCTTGATTGGTTGATTGATTGATGATTGAATTTTTTCAGTTGCGGACGCTGTTCTTTCAATGCTTAGATTCAGAGGGATTTTCAATATATTTTTAAAGAGACCTAGGCACTGAGAATACTCGATTATCAGAAAAAGCCTAGGTGCTTTACCTGAAAATCCTCGAAAATACTCGCAAAATCTGAATCCTCGCATAAATCCTCGCAGGGTCTGGAAATTGTAAAGAAAAAAATAAACGTTCTTTACTTACTTATTACTTCAAAATATACTCTTTACGTTAATTGATCATTCCATCACTAAAATCGCCTCACACCTTTATGTAATGCAATTTGGCTATTCCATATAGGTGTGAGTACAACAAAAGTTGCCCCCTGGTGGGGTTTCAATGAATTTAATTTAGTTGATCAGACAACTGAGGACCAATCACAGAGCCGGCAGTGGAAGTAAGATGTTGTATTGAGCCCTGATAATTGTGTATCCCAGAAGTCCGATTTATGGACCGTTGAGAGGTCTGATATGTCCTCCTGAAAGTGCTTTCAATAATCTTAAACGTAACACTTCTTAAGATGCAATAAAAAGTATATCAAATACTCTGAATGCAAAATTACACTCTTTGTTGAAACTTTGTTAAAACATTGGTTTTGACTCTGAAATATTGAAACGATTATGCAAAATATTGATGAACCAATATATAATAAATTATGTGTCAATTGACTACTTAATGATATTGTACTTTATTGCAATTGTTCGGTTAAGCCGATTACCTTGAAAAGGTTAACACAGGAGAATTAATAAAATTGATGAAAGAATAAGCTTTGTGTATTATCACTATAAATAATACAAATATTACAAATAATCAATATTAATATTCAAGTTTCTGCTAAAATTAATAATATTCAAGTTTCAGCTATTATTTATAATATTCTAGTTTCTACTAATTACACTTCAATTTAATGTGAGAGAGTATTGATTGTGGTCTTTTTGACTTTCTTTCCTGAAATATTGACAGCAGAGCCTCGGGAACCTAGGTTTAATTTATTCAATCTGTTTTAGGCTATTAGGCTTCCCAAAGTATGGTATTTACTTACAACTGGCCAGTTGATCTTATGTGCAAAGGGGCTATTCGTAGATCTGTGTAAAGCACACTTTGTTGCTCAGTAGCAAACTGGACCAAAACGACTACTGAGTCGTTTGTTTAATTTAAGTTAAAAATATGATTTTTATGGCGTTAATGGAAGCCTACCTTGTAGCCTGTATTGACACCTAACCTTCAACCGGGACAATGCTCTGATTGAAACCTGAATTTGCACCCAATCAAATACTCTCAGTGATCTCTTTATGTATTTTTGAAGTGATTTCAAACCCAAATATTAAAGCAAGAACAAATTGTAACAGTTTTACGTGACAGACAGCTGATTACCCTAACAATATAATTTGAATTTAAGCACAAAACTAATATGAAATTTAACTGGTATAAAAATTTACCCAAATTATTAATATAACAATATCTACAAATGTATCACAGTATGTATTTTAAAATAAGTAAATGGCAATAATTCTAAAGCAATGTGACTGAATTTACACACTAAGACATGAAACCTGCAAGAAACATGATTAAACAAATATGAATGTGGACAGATTGGCTTCTCCTAATGATATAAATACAATTTACACAAAACATTTACTTACATACACAGAAGACAATTTTGACGACACATAAACATATAATTACGACACTGTACTTGGGATAGGCTCTACGAAAATGGTCAAATGTGACGAATTTTGCCGGTCGACGTCGAACTTAAAGACTCGTTTTGTTTCAATTCGTAATTTAGTAAATGCTGTTTCACGGTTTTAGATATCAATGCACTCCGGAGATCGAACAATTGATTCGTTGACGAAATACACGTTACGACTACCAAAAGTGATTTTTGCAAATTGAAAAGGAGAATTTAAAGATTTCCGTACATCGCGGCTCAGAGCTTGGTCCCAAGTGACCGTTAGAAAAAGACGTCCGCACAAGTCAGCAAATTGGTGTTCCTCCGCGCTCACGTGATTGGCCGTTGTTGGTCCTTGCCTTCGCGCGTTTTCAGTTTGATTTGAATTTTCATTTGGTCATTCATTTTGAATCGGTACATGATGCCCCCTTGCCAAAAAAAATTGGCCCGAGCGACCACAAGGTCCGCAAGAAGACTTCGTCCAACCCGGGACAATTTTCAAACCGGCGGCGCGACGCGACGCTTGTGACGGCGGAGAGACGTTTACACAACAGTTTCACATTAACACAGTTACAATTTACATACATTTAAACACGAAACAATTTCTTCACATTTACATTTTTTTTTGAATAATACTCATATAATAAATATTCAATATTAATATTTTCAAAGTGTGAAAAACATGCTGGGAAAAATTTTATTTTAAAACAAATTTTTTTTCATTTTTTCTTATTTCTATTTTTTTTTGCTTAACATTTATTTTCTCTTTTTTTTTTTTCCATTTTCCATTTTTTTTTCATTTCATTTGTTTGCCTTATTTCTATTTGTACTGAGGGCGAGAGCGATTTGAGATGGGAGAGCTGACAATACCTGACACCAAAGTGTCTCACAAATTACCACTTACATCTACTCCACACGAGTGGTGAAAAACGCGCACGCTTAACCACACTGTAGAATTACCTAGCACTCAATGAAGCAGACAGCAGCAGTTCATTCATGGTTCACTATCGGCGATCAGCTGTTGGCGATAGAGTGGGGCGGGTGGGGTGGGGAGTAGGTCATCGACTCGTGTGTGGCGCCGAGTGTGGTCATCGAGATGTGGCGCACCAGCTGTTTGAAACCTGTACTTGATAGGTGTACGTTGTCTGGCTTCCCATTTCGATACTTCTTGTTGTATAATGATAGATTCATTGGTGCGAATGGTGGGAATAGTTTATGGAATTTTATTGATTGAATGGATGGAGGATTATTTAAAGACTGGATAAAAATATTTAAGGATTTAATTTTGGGTTGAATATGGGGGGTATGTAAAGTGGGAGGGAGGGTGGTAATGTAGATGGTTTTGTTGTGGGATTTCAGTAAACGGATAATTGTCTTTATATTGATTTTGGTTTTCTCTGGGGCAATGGATTTGAAAATGTCATTAATTCCAATGAAAATTATGCATGTGGGTTTTAGCACTGACACTTGGTTTCTGATAGCGCACTTGAGATCTTGAGTAGTCCATCCGCCGTGAGCAACACTGTGTTCAATCGACCATTGTTGTGTAGTTGATTGTTGTCCGCCGCCCACTCTGACCAGCCTGACCCCTTGCGAGTCTCCCAAAACACTCACAGCGACGGGTGACATTTCTCTTCACACTATTCACTGTTGGAGAAAAAAAATGGTTTGGTGTTACCGCCTTAAAATTAACAATATTGTGTTTAAAAAAAACGAGTCGGTACCCCCTCAAACAAACGTAGGCATTAACAACAATGATTTTTTCCTAATCTCTCGAATAATACTTTTTTATCTGACATACATGAACTACTTTCGCAATGGATGGGTCCCGGTTCAGACGGATTTTTACATTTACCTGATTTAATACTTTAATTACAGTATACGGTCCATCCCAGGTATGAGTTAGCTTATGACTGATTTTATTTGCTTTGTTACTAGGCGTATATTTTTGTATAATACCAGATCACCTTCAGTATATGGAGACGGTTTTCTATTTTTATTGTATCTCTCCTTTATCTTTTGATGAGCTTTCTTAGAGTGTTCTAATATTTTACTCACTCTATCCTCGGCTGTTTCAGTCGAGCATTCATCGCCAAGGTCCCAGTGTAGTTTGAGTGAATGGTTTAACTCTCTACCAAGGAATGCATAAGCTGGAGTCACACCTGTAGTTTCGTGTAATGCAGAGTTCAATCCCATACAAAGGAAAGGTATATTTTCGTCCCATTTCTTTTGGGTTTGAGAATGATAGATTTTGAGTATCATTTTGAGATTTCTATTTAATCTCTCGGATTGATTTGAATTAGGCCTAGCCACTGATGTAGTTATGTGTTTCACCCCTAAACCAAATAAAAAACTCCTAAACATTTCGGACTTGAAAATGGATGCATTGTCCGATACAATGGTTTCTGGCAACCCATGTTGTGAAAAAATCTTATCCTTTAACGCATTAATTATTGTCTTTGAATCTGCTTTTCTCATTGGAATAATCCAGCTGAACTTAGAGAATGAATCAATACATACAAAAGCATAAGCATTTCCTGAAACAGATCTTACTAGTGGACCAAACATATCAATGTGGAGTCGTTCAAAACATTTCTGGGGTGGTTTTGAGTTCATCAAACCTATCTGTAAATTCTGGGCTGGTTTCGAGAGTTGACATAGTTCACATGAACGTACGTAATTTTTTACGTCGTTAAAAACTCCATCCCATGTAAAATTCTTTATTAGGCGTGCTGTAGTCTTTTTTATGCCCCAATGAGAGTGAATGGATATGTCGTGGAAATATTTCATCATCATAACACGCATTGAACTAGGTACCACAATCTTTGGGGAACATTTGATGTTTCTCTGGAATCTTAGAATGCCCTTTTTTATACAATAATGAGGTACAGTTATACCATTCTCCAGATCAGTGATGATTTTACCTAGGGTTTCATCTTCCCTCTGCTTATCACTGAGTGATTCGAACGTTTCTGGAAAATGTTGTAAAAAACAAACTTGATCAGGTTTTGGAGTATTGTTTTGTTTTATAGCTTCCTCAGGTTCGAACATTCGACTCAGAGTATCACTCACAATGTTTTGGGTGCCCCTACAATGTTCGATCTTGGCAAAAGGAAATTGTGAGAGTCGTAGTTTCCATCTAGCTAACATTCCGACACTTTTATCGCAACCCATCACATACGTAATAGCCATGCAGTCAGTTTTAATGACAAATGGTCTGTCTGCCAAATAATCTTTAAATTTTTCTAAACCAAAAAGTACGGCAGCAAACTCCTTTAAATACATGCTATATCTAAGTTGGTTGTTTGAGAAGGTACGACTCGCAAACGCTATGGGGACAGCTCTACCATCTCTGATCTGTTCAAGGACACATCCGACGGAAAATTCGCTTGCATCACACGACAGAACGAAGGGCTGCTTCCAATCGGGCAAATGCAACACCTTAGGCGAAGACAAACACTCCTTCAATTTATTGAAACTTTCTTCCTGTTCTTTACCCCATTTAAAACGGACACCTTTCCTCCTTAGCGTATTGAGTGGACGACTAACACTGGAAAAATCAGGAATGAATTTCCCGTAATACGCTGCCATTCCCAAAAATCGTTGAACTGCTTTTAAATTTCGTGGTCGCGGGAAGTTACTAATCACCTCGGCTTTGGTTTCGTCGACATACAATTTTCCGTCTTTGATGACGTGTGACAAAAATCGAATGCCGCGTTTCGCTAAAGTGACCTTGCTTGGTTTCACAGTCAATCCGGCCTCCCGCAATCGTTGTAAAACTTGTTTCAGATCGCGATAGTGTGTCTCTGGATCAGGACTATAAATACAAAGATCATCTACAAAATTGACGACGCACTTGAATTTCAAATCTCCTAACACCTCGTCGACAATTCTGCCTAGCACCTGACTACCTATTTTAATACCCTGGGGACAAGTTCGTGGTTGGTACAATGCGTACCCTACATTGAAAGCTGCGTATTTTCGACTGTCAGGATGTAACAAACACTGATAGTAACTGTTGTTCAAATCGAGCGTAGTAAAATATTTAGCACCTTTAAAATATTGAAAAATTTTATCAACTTCGGGCTGCGGAAAACTATCCATTTCGATGTATTTGTTTAGCTCCTTGTAATTGACAACTAGCCTATACTTACCAGCTTCTTTCTTTGGACGTAGAAATGCACTAGAACTGAATTCAGAAACACTTTTCTCAATGACACCTTGATCTAATAACTCTTGTATTGTCTCTCTCATTATAACCATCTTATCTGGTGGTAAATGATAAGGTCTCTGACGAAACGGAACGATGTTATCGCTGAACTTGATTTTATACGGTTCTGTTTTCGCTGTGCCTATTCTATTTGATATGACGTCGTTAAAGCTGTATAATAAATCGTCAAATTTTGTTTTCTGTTCAGGAGTGAGGGGAGAATCGCCTAAATCTTGTTTTTCGCAACGCGGAATCTCATCGTCGCCTACTAAACAAAGAGAGTGTTCGTTGTCAGCAAAGTTGAATTTTATTATTGACTTATTCAAATCTATGGACATCCTTGTGAAAGTCATGAAGTCATAACCCAAAATCATTTTGAACGGCAGTTGATTCACAACCCAAAATTCGTAGTTCCAGGAAAAATCGCCTAACTTCAAATGAATTGTAGCTTCGTATCTGACGGTGATTTTGTGCTGTGACGCAGTACCCATAGAATGACTTACCTTATTTACATTTGACACCAGTTGTTTATCTTTCAACATATTGAATAATTCTTTACTAATTAATGACCTACTACTACCAGAGTCGATCAAAGCAATGCATTTTAATGAGCTGTCGAACGTAACATGCGCAAATGGCAACTTACCACTTAAATCTACGGCTTCCATTTTGTTTTTGTTGGGGATGGTCGCGAGTTTTGTATGACACCGGGCCCCCTCGTCGATGTCATTTACCAGTTTAAAGAGCTCCTACAGTTTCTGGCTAAATGTCCTTCCTGATTGCAACGAAAACATTTTATGATTCTTTCGGCGGGTCTATTCCTAAGATCGTTGGAGTCGTTACGACGGGGAAAGGGTTGTCGGGGTCTCTGAGAAGGAATAATTTGGGGTGGGGGTGTGTGAAATTGTGGTGTGAAAATCGTCGGTCCAAAATATCGAGTTTCCGCCCTGACGGCACTTGTGACTCTTGTAGCTAGTCTACGAAGTTCTTGAATTGTGTGTGGCCTAGAATCGAACGAAAAATGAGACTTTGTTTCCGGCCTACATTTATTCAGCGCTATTTCTATGACGTCGTTTTCAGACAAGTTTGTTTTAAGAGCAAACGCAGTAGATAATAAATGTTCACAATAATCTGAGAAAGTTTCTTCGATGCGTTGTGGACGATCTAACTCTATTGACTCTATTTCTCTTCGTCGCATTGATGGGATAAATCTATCTAGAATTTCGACGTGCAAATTATTCCACCCTGATTGAGCACTTACGGACTCAATCCATAACTGAAACAACTGACCTTTGACCTTTGGTAAGAGCAACTTAATTATTTCATTGTCGTGGGACGGAGATACGTTAAAAATCGGCATTAAATCTTTAAGGAATGTAACCAACTCAAATTCATTCGATGCATCGACGTCCTTCAACTTCCTCAAAAGTTCCATTATTACAATAGAATCTGTTTTTGACAATCCCTGATGAACGAAGTTACCCTGCAATTGATTCGCCGGTACTGGAGCTACGAAACGAATTTGTTCGTGGTTCGCTGCACGAGGAGACGATGTGAAATTCGAAGACATTGCATTGTTTTCAACCCTTGGTTCAATCGCGCGAATTGACGATCGTCGATCTCGAAAGGTTCCATCATCAATCGTGACATACTCTGTTGCGGTCGAATCAAAAGTGAGATGCGAACGTGAGTGCACAGCTTGTTCCAACACGTCATTATCTAAATCCAACAAACAATCACTGTTCGACATGTTCAAATCGCCGACTACATTGTTCGCAATACGCTCTATTTCTTCTCCTACAAATGTGACGTGACCAGCGCGGAACGAATCGGTGGGGGGGGAGAGACATGATTGCTACGAACGTTTCCTGTTTCTGCGTGTGACGCACCAACCCTACCGGACACAAGCCCTTCGTCTGACACATGACGCCTGCTTGCCATCCTCTGAGCCCTATCGCTTGCCGTAGTTACGTAATTGGGACCGTACAATTGACGTCTCATATTTGAATTGCAAAGTTTTTTTTTTTGAAATCAAATTCGCAAAAATGCAATCGACCTCAGTTTTATAAATTCACAAAATGTTTCAATTTTCCCTATAAATAAATATAAACAATCACGGACAAATATACACAGATAATAAATAACCAAGTAAACACTGCAATATGAACGGGTATAATCTGTCTTAAAGATAACAAGTGACAAGATAACAAGATTCTGAGGGTCAATATCAATCTTATCTATGCCAATCTGTCCGTAGAAGAGCCAATCTGCCTTGTTACCAGACCTCTCAATATTAGTGCTATCGCTTTTTGTAAAGAAAAAAATAAACGTTCTTTACTTACTTATTACTTCAAAATATACTCTTTACGTTAATTGATCATTCCATCACTAAAATCGCCTCACACCTTTATGTAATGCAATTTGGCTATTCCATATAGGTGTGAGTACAACAAAAGTTGCCCCCTGGTGGGGTTTCAATGAATTTAATTTAGTTGATCAGACAACTGAGGACCAATCACAGAGCCGGCAGTGGAAGTAAGATGTTGTATTGAGCCCTGATAATTGTGTATCCCAGAAGTCCGATTTATGGACCGTTGAGAGGTCTGATATGTCCTCCTGAAAGTGCTTTCAATAATCTTAAACGTAACACTTCTTAAGATGCAATAAAAAGTATATCAAATACTCTGAATGCAAAATTACACTCTTTGTTGAAACTTTGTTAAAACATTGGTTTTGACTCTGAAATATTGAAACGATTATGCAAAATATTGATGAACCAATATATAATAAATTATGTGTCAATTGACTACTTAATGATATTGTACTTTATTGCAATTGTTCGGTTAAGCCGATTACCTTGAAAAGGTTAACACAGGAGAATTAATAAAATTGATGAAAGAATAAGCTTTGTGTATTATCACTATAAATAATACAAATATTACAAATAATCAATATTAATATTCAAGTTTCTGCTAAAATTAATAATATTCAAGTTTCAGCTATTATTTATAATATTCTAGTTTCTACTAATTACACTTCAATTTAATGTGAGAGAGTATTGATTGTGGTCTTTTTGACTTTCTTTCCTGAAATATTGACAGCAGAGCCTCGGGAACCTAGGTTTAATTTATTCAATCTGTTTTAGGCTATTAGGCTTCCCAAAGTATGGTATTTACTTACAACTGGCCAGTTGATCTTATGTGCAAAGGGGCTATTCGTAGATCTGTGTAAAGCACACTTTGTTGCTCAGTAGCAAACTGGACCAAAACGACTACTGAGTCGTTTGTTTAATTTAAGTTAAAAATATGATTTTTATGGCGTTAATGGAAGCCTACCTTGTAGCCTGTATTGACACCTAACCTTCAACCGGGACAATGCTCTGATTGAAACCTGAATTTGCACCCAATCAAATACTCTCAGTGATCTCTTTATGTATTTTTGAAGTGATTTCAAACCCAAATATTAAAGCAAGAACAAATTGTAACAGTTTTACGTGACAGACAGCTGATTACCCTAACAATATAATTTGAATTTAAGCACAAAACTAATATGAAATTTAACTGGTATAAAAATTTACCCAAATTATTAATATAACAATATCTACAAATGTATCACAGTATGTATTTTAAAATAAGTAAATGGCAATAATTCTAAAGCAATGTGACTGAATTTACACACTAAGACATGAAACCTGCAAGAAACATGATTAAACAAATATGAATGTGGACAGATTGGCTTCTCCTAATGATATAAATACAATTTACACAAAACATTTACTTACATACACAGAAGACAATTTTGACGACACATAAACATATAATTACGACACTGTACTTGGGATAGGCTCTACGAAAATGGTCAAATGTGACGAATTTTGCCGGTCGACGTCGAACTTAAAGACTCGTTTTGTTTCAATTCGTAATTTAGTAAATGCTGTTTCACGGTTTTAGATATCAATGCACTCCGGAGATCGAACAATTGATTCGTTGACGAAATACACGTTACGACTACCAAAAGTGATTTTTGCAAATTGAAAAGGAGAATTTAAAGATTTCCGTACATCGCGGCTCAGAGCTTGGTCCCAAGTGACCGTTAGAAAAAGACGTCCGCACAAGTCAGCAAATTGGTGTTCCTCCGCGCTCACGTGATTGGCCGTTGTTGGTCCTTGCCTTCGCGCGTTTTCAGTTTGATTTGAATTTTCATTTGGTCATTCATTTTGAATCGGTACAAAATCCTCGAAAAACGAGGATTTTCCCCGCAATTGGCAACACTGGAAAGGACGGTAAGGACTATGACACTAGGACTAGACTAAACTTTAGACACTTGACCTTAAGCCTGTGTCACACTACGCTACTTTACTAGCAGCTAGCGAAATAGCAGCTACTAAGTAGCCAATGTGACATAGGCAGTAGCAGCTACTAAGAGTAGCGCGCTAGTGAAATTTTACTAGCATGGAAAGTTGAACATGTCCAACTTTCCGTGCTACTAAACTGCGCTAGTGAGTCACGTGACCAACTAGCAGCTATCAAGTAGCGACTGTCGCCCAGTGTGACAGCTTCAATAGCAGACAAGCGGCTACTTGCACCACGTGCTGTCAGCCTGATTTGTTTATTCTCGTTCATTTTGAATAATTTCTGAAGTAATCATGAGTGATCCGAAGTGGGGTGGGGGAGATGTGATTAATTTTTTGAACTTGTATAAAAAATATCCGTGTCTTTGGGACATAACCTCTCTTGAGCTAAACTAGTAGTAGCAGCTAGTGAATAGACGCTACCAAAATAAGTGTGACAGGAAAAGTAGCTGCTATTTCAGTAGCTGCTACTAGGTAGCTGCTAGTAAGTAGCCAAGTGTGACACAGGCTTTACAGGCAGTGTGTGATCCTCTGATTTAGACACCATAGGAGTTGGACCTGTTGTCTGACTAGTTCTAGTTCTATAGTCTGCCGCTCGGCCGCACTGCATGCAACTCATGTGTCATGTAGTTAATAATTGAGGTTATGTTCTTGTTATTGTTTATGTTGAGTTTAGGAATCTCTATAAATTATTGTATAAATCCCAAGTACCCATGAACTTTTGAGAAAACTACGTCACAACCCCATAAACCATTAGGCCTACTTAAAATATTCGTTATTACGAGAAACCTTCCTAAAAACTATACATTATTTCATAAATTGCCCTTTAAGGTCGTAATTCCTTTCTAAAGGGGGACTTTCTATTAAACCTACTTTTTATGATCAATGATCGCCATTTCATCGAAAAGTATTAAAGTAATGTTAAAAATACCTTAGTTGTAGTTATTTGTTTGTTATTTCAGTTTATTACCTTATTAAATTCAGGTGTAATTAATTGTTTGTATTACTGTTTTTATTCATTTCAGCTTAACTTAGCCAAGGTTTTTTCTAGTGGGGCCTTGACTTAGCCAATCAATCAATAGTTTTATTGGGTACAGTTTCTTAACTGAGCTATGCTAATATCGATTGAAACTATCGAATTGTAAATATTGATTAATAATCGATATTTTTAAATATAGGCCTATCTATTATAAAATTAAACTATCATAACCTAACCTAAGAAACCAAACTTGCTGATTGTGAAAAAACCGCATTAAGGTTTGCTAATCGAATCGATAGTTTCAATTGATATTGGCATAGCCTAGTTAAGAAACTGTACCTGTTTACGTTTAATTAATACTTTTGAAGTCAAACGTGGTGAAGCCTAATTGCGTTTTTGGCAAATCATAAGATTGATCAATCATTTATTTTCATTGTAAAAATAATTAATTTTTAAAGACATGACGCAATCTATCTGACAATGTCAGTCAAGGATTAAGAATAGGTACAAGTATTCAAGTAAGTATTTCTAGAAAACCAATTTAGTTAGGCCAAGGATTGCTAACTTGGTATTAAAAAAACAATTATTTGTCTATAGGCTAGTTTAAATATTTATTAATTATTAATATTTATAATATAGGCCCTATTATTAATAAATTATGCGAGACACCAAGTTAGTAACTATTGTTACTCATTCCGCAGTAATTACTAACCAAGTTAACTTAGTCTGTCCTATATAAACGCAAGCTTTAGCTTGAAATTTGATTGTGGATGGATGGAGTGGGTTGGGTTGGGTAGGCCGCAACATTTTTGAACAACTGTGGTAGACACAAAGAACACAGTACACAACTTAAGTTAGTGATGAATTTAATTTTTAATTTATACAAGGTAATTTTTTCAACAAACAGGGTATGCAACACAGGGTTTTAAGGTAGTTGTGTCTGTGAGACGTTAGTTGTATTAGGAGCAACTTAATCACTTTAAAAACTGTAGGCCTAACTTTCTCTTTACAACAGGGACTGGATAAGTTAGTTGTAAGTTTAACTTAATTTAAAGAAACACAGTCTCGATGTAGACTGAGTAGGAAAGGTTGACTTTCATTCTTTAAAACCCAGGAAAACCCAGCTTTATGGTTCAAATAGTTTGACTTAGCGATAGTATAGTGTACACTAACACAATCGTAATAGAACAAAAAAACTATTGAATTACTTAATCACTAGGCCTAAACAGCTGCTTGTTTCTTAAAACAAGTGAAATTGCAAAACAGTTAGGGGTAGTTTTGAAAAGCTATCTTTAAATTAAAACTATTTTAGTTTTGTAACATAGTTTGTTCGTATAATGTTGAAATAAGTTGTGTCAAAAATATAGTTCCATAAAAGTGTCTTTTCAACCCTCGGTCGGGTCAAAAAGAGTCACTTTAGGCCCTAGTGATGAAATATACTAACTTATTTGACACTATAGAACTTTATGAATGGCTCATTCAACTGTGTTCAAATTGGCGACCATATAGATCGATGGGATGTCTCACATCAGTATATATAAATAAATGATATTATGTAAAATATTTACAAACATCTGCTGACCTTCACAAGAAATAAAAAGACTTACATTTTTCGGGGTGGGGACCGTGATCTGATGCACAGGTTTCTAGTACAGCAGAACCCTGCATTTCAGCCCAAAAGCAACTTTCTTATTTTTTTTGTAAACATTGATGATACAAATAAAGTGTAGGCCTAATTGAAAAAGATGACTTTCATTTGCACTGCGTTTAAATCTTAGTCGACTTCAATTTCTTATCTCGATAGCCTAATTGTTGAATTGAAAAATAAATAAATTAAGGTATTTTGTATAGTTCCTCTAATTACATTGATGAACTAAGTTAAATTCAAAAACAATTACAGTAAAATAAGACATTTAATACATAAAATTGCTTTTGAGCTGCCCTCTGCATTTTTGCTTCAATACCTACCTATCTTTTACACAATTGTCATTAATTTGTCTTGACACTCAGTAAATTGTTTTTTTTTTTTTTATTTGCCAAATGTGTGCAAGACTGTGGTGTAACAAATTGTTTTTAACATTTGTCAAAGAGGTTCTTAATACTGTGATGCGACAACCTCGCTCTCGGATGACCTATCGCACCTGTACTTTTGCCGCACCCTGTATAAACCACTATTAATTAGTAAAGAATAAAAGACTTGACAGCTGGATTTGTTCAATGAGTGCCTAGTAGGCCTATCATTAAATACGGATATAAAATGCAAGAATTGTAAAATGATTTGAATATATTGTAAATATAAACTCATGAATTACATAAATTAAATTCTATTAAATTTAACCAACATTTTTAACATTTCTAAATACATTGAAAAAATAATCTATACACAAATCATGGAGCACCTAACCAACCTAAAAATACTAACTCATTCCCTCATGAACACGGATTCAGAAAAAACAAATCTATCAACTCTGCACTAACTTATATGAACTCCACGAAGCGATTACCACCCTGTGGGAAAATAAACAACCAGCATGAGGACTCTTCTCAGACCTCCAGAAAGCCATCGACAGCTTAAATAGAGATATACTGTTTGGCAAACTATACCAAATTAATATAGGCCTAAAGGAAAACACCTAAATTGGATTAAAGACTATTTCAAAGATAGGCAACAGGTCGAAATAATTTATCAGATTAAGTTAATAAAATTACAAACAAAAACTAGATCACCCACTCAACTAACTAAACGAGAAATCCCTCAAGGATCTGTAGCCTACTCGGACCCCTCTACTTCTTGATATATATCAATAGCTTCCCAAATTAGGCCTATTCTAACACCAGGAGAAACTTGCATAATGTTCGCTGACGACACCAACATCAACTACAAATTGTGAAGAATCCACACATAGGCTAGCTCAGAACCTGCATTGAACAACAGCACACTGTACACAACCGGTAACTTAGTAATTTACACTCTAACTAGGCCTAAGTTAAGCCTGCACAAAATTAACAGACCCTACCAGAACTTACCAAGGTTTTAACACTCATGAGCACTAACTTAGTCCTATTAACAAACACACTCAGGGAAAGGGAATGACAATTCGATTATCCAGTCTCAACACAACTGCGGTGAAGAGGAAAGATTTAAAGTTAAGACGTAAGACTTAGGCCTGCCTAATCCAAGCTAAAATGTTTAGGCCCAGGTGTAGATAATGAATAAATAGAGGGACTGATTTGAAAACCCCATATTTTTATAGGAAGAAATTCTAAACTAAACCGTAGCCTAATTTTAACCTTAACAAATTACATAGCCTTGCCTTATACTTCGGCCCCTTCACGGGATCTTAACATCTTACTAAGAAGACTAAACAAACTCCGGCTAACAATACTCATGTATTTCTTATAGATAACTCTTGTCTATATTATTCTTAACCTCAAAAAGAAAACACCCGACTTCAAACTGAAGGTCAGCTCCAGCTCCAGCTGGAATAGCAGACAGCCAGGGGCCAGACACAGAGGAGCGCGGCAAGCGGCAGACGATGGTACTAACTAACTTGTCTGTCTAAATCAGAGGATCACACACTGCCTGTAAGGTCAAGTACTTTAGACTACCACCCACCCAGCAGAAGACACAATAATAACAAAAACAAAAACAGAAAATCATCTCGACAGTGAATGAGCAACGAGCAACCGGTTGAAAACAACCGGATAAATCGATTAAAGTTCTTACAATCCGCAACACCATTGATTTTTATCAATGGTTAAACCATAGATTAATACTACAAGATAACAGTTCAAATGCCATTTTTCAAGAGTCATCCACCCAAATCAGCGATAAGCAGACTCTAACTTGCTAGAATCCAGATTAAATTCAAGAATCGTCTTCTCTCTGATCTCCACAACAAAACAGTAATAAAGTTGATACGATCTACATAGACAATAGACATAGCTAAAGAATTTGGAACATGTAGATCATAACATCTTATAAGGCCTGTTTTGCCAGAAGTGGCTGGTGCGTCTGACGGGGACAGCTCACTTACTCTACAGATCATAGACTATACGAGCTTTTTAAATAATATTGAAGGTTCACTTGCACTACAGGCTCGTATACTATACGAGCCTATCGAAAATAAAAAGTAAATGAAGAGGGTTCACTTACTCTACAAATCATTGTGCCTATGAGCCTCGTGTATTATATTTAAAAATACAGTAGGAAGGTTCGCTTACTCTACAGATCATAGTGACTATGAGCCAAGCTTACTAATTATTTGATAATTCAGGAATCGGCTCGTATAGTATACGAGCCAAAATAATGAATAATATAAATTATAGGAATAGGCTCGTATACTATACGAGCCTGCAGAAAAATATTAGATGGCTCACTTACACTACAGATCATTGGCACAATGATCCGTAGAGTAAGTGAACCCTCTTCAAAATATTAGATGGCTCACTTACTCTACAGCTCATTTAGCTACTCGTTGCGCGGTTTGCGTTCGTGAAACTCTAGGCGCTATGCCCGGCTTCGACTGCTGCGACTGCCTACATAAGTGTATTGCATCACCTCAATTATTTATTAAAACGAAATAAATATGTATGCACAATTAAATTTATTACATTTTTGGACTGAATACTTTAAAAATGGAGGGAGCATGACTTTTATGTTTAATTAAATTAAACGTCATAGAATAAAACATATTTTGACTAATATCAGGTTATATAATACACACTTGTATGATCCAGATACAGAGCTACAGACAAAACCTGTGGTCCGATTTAGATTAAATTTTGTATCTGGATTTATCCACAAGTCACTAATTTTTTAAGCACGGGTTGAGAAATAATGGCAAAAATTTATAAAAACAGTTCACCAGTTTAGAATATTTCTCAGTTACTGTGAGTTGCAAAAAAAGTGTATACAGAAGCATTTGTGTACACAGAAAATATAGAGGACTAGATGTATACAGAAGATATATTAAAATACAATACGCACACAACTATCAACGTTTACATATGTAAAATTAATGAATTTGTTGTATTGAGTATTTTTAACATTATGACGAAGCCTTAACAAAACATATTTTTTTAAGGAGTTCTAGGGTGTTAAACTATATTGTATTTATCTTTTGTGGAAGATTCTGTCCACGATTTATGATTGCTAACAATTTAATACAAAGATTTAAGTCTCTGTACGTGAAGACTAAAAACACGAAACAAACTTTAAAGTGATAGAAAAGATTTGATCAGGAGCTGGCGTTTGATACCTTTTGGGAATAAATATAGTCTCTACTTCAAAGGTATACATGGTGAGGTAGCCTCTGGAAGTCCATCTTCAGGTTAACAAAAACGTCAATAGGTCATCTAACCAATTTGGTTAGATGACCTATTGACGTTTTCTGAAGATGGACTTATTTTCAAGTCCGAAACTATAGTAGTGTAATACTGAAGAAGGATCACTTGACGAAGCCAGGTAACTTAAACCATTTAGCTTAAATTTATACAAGTTGGTTTCACACCAACATTTCATGCACATATGAAATCTATATAATTAATACGCGAACACGAAGTTTGTCGGTTGAATCCTCCACAATTTCTTAACCGATTTTATCCACTGACGTCTCATTGGAAAGAGCGTGTTGCGTAGATTTGCAAACTGGCCTAAAATTTTTGAAAAAGTCTCTTGGCCTCTGCCACAGTGGCTTTTTAAGTTCCCATGTTATCCTTACGAAGAACATAATATTGTTTACATCAGCTGTTTAATTTAATTGTGTTCTTTGTTTTTCAATTCAACGAAACGCATTGGTTACATTAAATGACTTTGTGGAAATTAAATATCTATCTATATATTAATTACGAAAGCCGATTCTTTGCGTCAAAATTGTGGGCGACTGGGTAGTCGTAGAACGACGGGAGAGGGTTCAAATTAAAGGGAAAATAGTGAAATTCCCCAAATTTAAACACAAAATTAGATATAACCTTTGACTTACTGTCGGGGAAATAAATATGTGCACTCGAGTTTGAGCCTAAATATCTCTGAGATTAATTATCCGATTTTGTTGAAACAAAAATTAAATGTAAGCTTGTTTAAATATATTTTACGTGGTAACAATTTAAAAATTTTCCGTTTACCAGAAAAATTTATATAGTTGAAAGATCCTAAAAAGTACCGGTTTTTAAGGAACTCTGCACTAACACTGAAGTTTAAAAATTAATTGTAAACAAACCACTGAGCCAATCTTTCTGAAATTTTTATGGCTTATTGGTAGGTTTATTGTTAACATTTCCATGCATTTTAAAATTTTTACTCACAAAAGTTTTTATGCTGCTGTTAATTTTTAAAACCTATGCTAACATCGTTAATAAGACGCTAAAAATTTCGTTCAAAATACCATCGTGTTTGTCGTGACACAAGAAATAACACCAATATGATAGATTTATAATGCGAACAAAGGCGTTTTTTAAACAGATTTATATTTGTAAACAAAAATTTCTCCCGCGACTGGCAGCGGGCCGCCTGGTGTGCGTACGATATTTCCCAGCCGGGCGGGGGCGCGGCGAATCTGCGACGTTGCCGATGTGTATCTGGCCAGTGGCCACCACACTGACATTGCATCGGTATTAACTCACGGCAAACAACTGTGTATATCAATATTTAGTTTGAAATTTACATAAATTTACTAACAATATATTCTAATTAACTAGTCATGAAACAAATACATTATAATAAGTTAACTATGGTGGTATGAAAAATTAATTTTGTATTACAAGCAACAAGCCAACTGTTTTGTGTTGATTGAGCTAGTTAAAAAATTATAACAGCTAAACGCCAAGTAAATATTTTCCACCAGTATTTATTTTATGGTTTCTTTAATTTGCCACTTTTAAATATACAACTGAGAGTATAAATCGGAGCGGTCATCACCCTTTCCGGGAAGTGTTGCGTTCAGCTGGAATATCCGATGAGTAATGGAATGTAAACATTAGCTCCCACCTTTCTTGAACTATGGTCGCTATGAGAGATGACTAACCAAGCTAACCAGTTCGTCTTAGATTTTTACACCGGTCGGTAACATCTATTCGAAAATGGCTCCTCGCCGGAATTTTTTCGATGGTGAAATACAGATGATAGTTAGTGCGATTTGTTTCTTTCATGCGGAAAAAGAAAAGTGCTGTGACAAACGTTATCCCGTGTATGATCATGTGGCCAATTGTTTTAACATCGGAACAAGGATAAATGTGGACCAATTTACCGTGGGAGCGATACGAAGGTACTTATATGATTTTTACGTGCAAAAAATGTTTCCAACGATCGAAAAATTAAGGCAGAAGCTAAATATTGATTTTCAAAGTTGTTTGCCGTGAGTGAATAGGCTGCCCATGCAATGTCAGTGTGGTGGCCACTGGCCAGGTACACATCGGCAACGTCGCAGATTCGCCGCGCTCCCGCCCGGCTGGGAAATATCGTACGCACACCAGGCGGCCCGCTGCCAGTCGCGGGAGAAATTTTTGTTTACAAATATAAATCTGTTTAAAAAACACCTTTGTTCGCATTATAAATCTATCATATTGGTGTTATTTCTTGTGTCACGACAAACACGATGGTATTTTGAACGAAATTTTTAGCGTCTTATTAACGATGTTAGCATAGGTTTTAAAAATTAACAGCAGCATAAAAACTATTGTGAGTAAAAATTTTAAAATGAATGGAAATGTTAACAATAAACCTACCAATAAGCCATAAAAATTTCAGAAAGATTGGCTCAGTGGTTTGTTTACAATTAATTTTTAAAGTTCAGTGTTAGTGCAGAGTTCCTTAAAAACCGGTACTTTTTAGGATCTTTCAACTATATAAATTTTTCTGGTAAACGGAAAATTTTTAAATTGTTACCACGTAAAATGTATTTAAACAAACTTACATTTAATTTTTGTTTCAACAAAATCTGATAATTCATCTCAGAGATATTTAGGCTCAAACTCGAGTGCATATATTTTTTTCCCCGACAGTAGTCAATAATATAACGTAAAATGTTCTCCATAAGAATAGCATTAGAAGCCATTTGTCTGTTGATTTTTGTTTACCTCAATACAGCTGATCGTGATTTTAAGCCAGTAAGCAATATAACATTTGGATTTAACTCATTTGCCAGTAAATTCTGCAATGTACTGTATACTGTACTATATAAAACCAGGGATGACGTTACCTACAATTGAGACTTTTGTCGTTATGTCTTAGAATGTTGAAATTAATTTTACTGTGCAATTTGCAAATTTGTGTATTTGTATGTAAATTAGCCAAGCGCATTAAATTTAGCAGAATCGTGGGAGATGGTTAAAATCAAAGTAAATGGAAGTAGAATGGCTGAAACATTTAAGCTTTGGTTTTTTTAAACATATGTTCACGAAGTTTACAAAATTATTTTACTTTGATTACATTTCTTCACATTAGTAGGTTATTGTTGTGCTGAAGGAATGTTTAACATGAAATAGCCCCATTGACTAAATAATCAACGATGCAAGATTAGTTAGAAAACTTCTGTTTTGTTTTTATTTCAAAACATATGTTGAAAATTTATTCAAAACTTTTGTTTTAAATTTCATAACATTTAATTTGTCACGTAATTGTAGTGTTTAATTAGTACAGGTAAAATAGGCATGTAATAACAAAAAAATTGGTCCGTTGATAAAACTTGGTGAACATTTTTCTTTTGTCATAAGAAATAAGAATCTAAAGAGTCCATAAACAAATTTTAGGTGGAAGGGTGTTTTTCGGGGGGGGGGAGAATTATCACTTTGAAAAACCGAAAATTCCAATTTGACGAAATATAGGCACGTGACACATGTTTTTGGGTTATTTTTGATGCAGAATCGAATAAAGATAAGAGTCAGACGATATAACCTCCATATAAAGAGTTTTTGTCTTGATTACCTCTTATATTCGATAATTTTCCCAATTAGTACAGGTAAGTTGATACCAAAAACACCATAGTATAAAAAAAATTTCCGTTGATGAATCAGAGTAAAAACCACTTTACATATAGCTTTTGCCATAATAATAAAGAATCAAAATAGCGCATAAAAATAGAAAATACCCCCGCCGCAGCAAACCTGCAGACTAAGCAAATTTCTAATTACCTGACTGGAGTTTCAATTAAATCTGTTTTATTTTAAAATAACACAAGGTTTAATAAGTACCTAGGGTTGCTGCTACAGGGAGGGTAATATAGTGTTTTTAGTAAAGTGTGAATAGCTTAGTTTAAAGTAAATACATTTTAAATACATTCCCAAGTCGTATGGAAATATATCTATAAACAAGCAACCTACAACAAATTGACTTATTCTCCTTAAGAATAACATAGGAATTTTAAATTAACAATTTATTGAATCTTCTCTGTAACCAATAATTGTCAAAACAAACTTAAATATACTACATTATTTGTTTTATCACTATATTAAAAGCTTTAAAGAGAAATCGAGAGTGTATGTTTTGACGATTTAAGGGCCAAAAAAGAGAAAAACTAATTTTTACCTCATAAAATCCCCCATAAGACCCAGTTCCCATGGTCCAATCATGCTTGTTCGCGAACTCATTCAACTTTATTCCGCCCTACACCTTCAAGCCAAATTTAATCAAAATCGGAACAATATTACTCATTTCGTCGCGTTCACGGATGTGCATATATATTTATATAAATTTGATTAATAGTGTTTTTGATCTCTAGGGACATCAAAATAAAAAAGTATATCGGTCCCCGGTCTAAGTCTCATTGTGCCCCAAACAGTAATAGCTACTTCCATAGGGAAATTCGGTAACATTTTGGGTGAAAGCATGCGGAAGGGTGTTGTTTTGTGTTTTTACCATTACAATTACACCTGGGAAACATGTATACCTACCCTTTTTCTCCGAAACCTACAGGATGTAAAAGAAAGTACTTAAGAATAGAGGTACTGTAAACCATATTATTGTCATTATTTTTAAAAGTTTTACTGTAATTATTTCCACGTAGTATTTCTTTTTAACACACCATACTTACTATTGTGTTAGTAATAACTCTTTCTTTTTATTATTACTGTAAATTAAATTGCTTGAATTGATAATTGACGTTATAAGATTCCTCATTGCATTGTACTGTATAATGTATTCACCCCGTACGTAGAACGGGTACACAGCTAGTATGTCATAAAGATATTGGGTCTTCCTGTGCTATTTCTAGATTTAGACCATAAAAAATGGTATTAGTAAAATGTACTGCACGAAGTATGCCCACTACATAATACCTTTGGGTATTAATATAATTATGAATAATGGGTAACTACAATATGAAATTAATAAACAGTTTAGGTGATAAATAATATATTGTAATGATATAAAAGATTAAAAAACAAACTTATGTAAATCATTTGACTATAAGCAAAATAAACAAGTTGTTTATAATAATTATCATCTTCACAAAAATGGTTTGCCTTATTTCAAGTATTTTTGTTCAATGAGTGTTGGTCCTTTCTCTTATACTTCCGTATTCAGACATGTAAGGCCTTCACACACCTTGCATAGGTGTGTGCGTGCAAGTGATTCCACTCTTCTTGCAGCTGCAGTGTTTTGTAAAAAAAAATTGCTTATGCATGTACATGACACTAACTTCAGAATAGTTTCTGGGGTTACATCCAATGTCATTTTAGTTGGTAGCAACAAATTCCCATCCTGTCGTGTCCAACCATGGTCCAACCCCACTGTTCAGGCACTAATTTATTGCCGAACCATGGCTGAACTTGGTAATAACATATGTATGAGTGTTGAGCTGCACTATCTGGTGAGGGTAGCAGCGATTCCAGATTTGCAATAGCCTTTTTCAAAGATTTGGAAATAGTCTGTATCCCCATTCATCTACGGAATATTTGCCCTTTTCTCCCCATACATGGAAAAAATAAAGTGTCTCCTGCTTCTTTCGCTTCAATTTGTGTTGAACCTTTTATGTTGAAAGTTGATATGACTTTGTACATAGCAGCCTCAGATTTCAGTATGTTAAGGATATTTTATTTACCTTTCCCAAATGTAACACTCTTGCTGTCACAACCACTAAATGAATGGCCCAGCAAATACGTAGTCTGAGTGTTTGAAGACTGCTATTAAAGAGAAGTCAATGACAACTTAAGTTATTTTCTTAGCTTTTTAAAAATGTTTTGCTTGAAGGTGTAGGGCGGAATAAACTAGAATGAGTTTGAGAAACTGCATGATCGGACCGAGGGAACAGTGTGTTATGGGGGCTTTTATTGCGTGAAAATAGGGGTTTCTCATTTTTGGCCCTCAAAACATAAGCCCTCAATTTCTGTTTAAAACTTTTAATATAGTGATAAAATAAATAATGTAGTATATTTAAGTTTGTTTTTAAGATTATTGGTTACAGAGAAGATTCAAAAATTTGGTAATTTAAAATTCCTATGTTATTCTTAAGGAGAATAAGTCAATTTGTTGTAGGTTGCTTGTTTATAGATATATTTCCATAAAACTTGGGAAATGTATTTACTTTAAACTAAGCTATTCACACTTTACTAAAAACACTATATTACCCTCCCTGTAGCAGTAACCCTAGGTACTTGTTAAACCTAGTGTTATTTAAAAATAAAACAGATTAAATTGAAACTCCAGTCAGGTAATTAGAAATTCGCTTAGTCTGCAGGTTTGCTGCGGCGGGGGTATTTTCTATTTTTATGCGTTATTTTGATTCTTTGTTATTATGGAAAAAGCTATATGTAAAGTGGTTTTTACTCTGATTCATCAACGGAAATTTTTTTATACTATGGTGTTTTTGGTATCATCTTACCTGTACTAATTGGGAAAATTATCCAATATAAGAGGTAATTAAGACAAAAACTCTTTATGTTGAGGTTATATCGTCTGACTCTTATCTTTATTTGATTCTGCATCAAAAATAACCCAAAAAACATGTGTCACATGCCTACATTTCGTCAAATTGGAATTTTCAGTTTTTCAAAGTCATATTTCTCCCCCCCCCCCGAAAAACACCCTTCCGCCTAAAATTTTTTTATGGACTCTTTAGATTCTTAATTCTAATGACAAAAGGAAAGTTTTCACCAAGTTTCATCAACGGACGATTTTTTTTTTTGTTATTGGTGGCTTTTTTGGTATTATTTTACCTGTACTAAATCTATACCTTTACTTTGTATCGAGTGGAATAACCTTAACAGTTACTCTATAAAATAACCTGGGAATAAAATTTGAAATAGGTTTGTACAGGCAATACATATATTCCTTTCATTAATTACTATAACAAATTCCAATGGGCGGAAAAATAAAATTTTTGGAGTAGATTTTAACCAGGTAACTGTCTGTTGCTCCAAGGAAAAAAGGATAAAATAATATAGCCCAACATGCATTGTATATATATACAATCTATATAGATAGTAAAGAGAGAATCTATAACAGTAAACCCTAGAGGTAGTTTCCGATTCTTTCTGTTTCACTAACCAAAAATATGTACCTATATCAATGCTGATGAATTTGTTTTCTTGATTGGTTTCATTAACATGATAATGGAACCCTAACCAGTGGCAAAAGAGTTGGTAATCATCAAAAACTCACTCGGTGATGTAATGAAACCCATTTAAATAACATTGAGTGATTAACTTAACAAATATACCTCTATGGAGCCAACGACGTTCAACTCTAGAAATCAGCTGTGCTCTTGAATTTTATTGTTATGTTTTGAAGAATTTTCCTAACCTAGCTTTTGTTTGTAAATGAACGTTACTGTTAGAAGACGAGTGAAATGGATAATGATTAATATTGTTCGTAACCTCCTGTATATTGTCGGGTCAGGTAAAATCTTGTACGTTACACGTTACGCAAGAGCGTGTTTATACATCACTTAGGTAAATTATGCAACTCGCTTCCGCTCGTTGCACAACCTTTACCTGCGTGATGTAAAAACGCTCTTACTACACTTGTAAAGTAAATAGCTACAGTATTAAAAACAGAAAATAACATTGCAAATACTTCTTTTGGACAGTTCAGTAACTCCCAATAAATGTGTGTTGTTTAAAATACAATTTAAAAATTAACAGCTGTTTCATTAAAAAGTATTATCCACATGACCAAAATGTAAACAAATCTGTGGAGGGATCTTTAAAGGCTTCTGGGGCAGTGCCCTAAGGGAATTTACTTAGTTTTTCTTTTGATAACTCATCTACAGACCAAGACCTTTATTTGGACACCCCTACCAAGTTTCTACGCCCAGCCGTTCTCTCGAATTAGTGGACACAAAGTTTCCAATTAAATATTTAGATTCCTCCGTGTTAATCTTATGGGAGAAAACCTAAATTTGATGGATAATCCTGCCCAAACTAATAAAGATTTCAAAAATTTAAAAACACTTTGCAAAACTACATATTAGGACAATTTTTTTTACACTTTAATCATTAAAATCGGTCCAAAAATGAGGGAGGAGTTCTGTTTACAAAAATCGGCTTAGCGTATTATATATATAGACTAGCTGTGTGCCCGTTCTACGCACGGGGATCTTATGTAGTCAGTTGAAACCTTCTTATATTAAGATTAAGAACAGCAATTAGTTTGCATATTTGCAGATATGCTGGCAAAACTATTATATTATAAACCTTCGCAAATACAGTATCTGACAGTTCAAGCCAAAATAAATGCTTCGCAATTAAATGTCACCCGGATCGTGTTGGTCCATATGTCCAATGATTAAACTAAAAAATCTTTTATAGATCCATGAAGCGTAGCCCTAAAGTAGGCCTATAATTGAAAGTTACTTTCCACATCGGTTAACTTAAACGCATTTAAAGTACTACCTCAACCTCACCATTTAACACTTTATTCCGGTTGACATTTTCAGTATCAAAGGTGCTCTTGTCCATTCCGTGAAACACTGAGAAATAAGGACATTAATGCGTTACCAACATACAACAAAACAACACAATACAACAATCCAACAAAGGCCACGAACTATTGATACATAAACAATATAAAGGCGTAAACAATTCATGATGGTTTGCCCAACAAATGTTTTACTCAAATAGGTTATCATTTTCTTAACATACCGGGTAAGCTAAGATTTGGAATCCAGACAGAAAAAGCAAAACTTATACAGAGTTAAGACATCACTTAAATTGAATACGGACGGCTCTAATAAATAAGGTGCAACACCAACGATATCAAATTTGTAAACTACCGGTTCTAAGGAGAAGAACCAGTACCTACGTAAGAACCTACCTAAGAACTATAGTAAATCGGACCAATTAAATACATTAATACCTAGTCCCGAGGTTATTGATCTCTTGCTTTTGGATTTTCTCGTAAAAAGTTATAGCGTAAACTTATCGGTGTCAGTTTGAAAAAAAGCAACCTTACCCAAACAACTTTTTGTTATTTAATAGATTACGCATTCTCTAAACAATGATTAGTATATCTATTAACATTAGAAGGAAATGTGACGAAAATCACACAATTTTGGGGTTTTGGTCATTTGTAATTTTATTTTTTAAGTAGGTAGGCCATGTATTCTATGGAAAAGTACCGGTATCAAGGATCGTCGTCAAAAAGGTTGTTATGAATAAATATGTAGGCTTACGTACCCAAGATATGAGCTATGGGCCTATTGGCTGTATGGTCCAGCGATTGCATCACACGGTGAGTAGAAACAGAAAGTGACACATTGGAAAAGCGAGTTTAGCACTTCCTCTGTTAAACCTCTGTTACAATCACCCACTGCAGTTGTGATTTTTTACTTTACACTTTACACAACCGCCATTGAAGCGCCGTCAATGAGTGGAAACCTTTTTTGTAAGCTATTGGCGACGATCATTTCAGTGTCACAGCCCTATACAACACTGATTCAAGGTCTTCTTCTTTCTGGTTGTCAAAACTCAAGAAACATTTTATACTCAAAGAATTTCTGGTTCCGATTTGGACGATGTCTAGTTATTTAATTTCATTTACGGTTACACTATTAGACTATATTATTGCACTTGCGATTAATTAAATCCGTTATGTAAGAAAAACGGTTTTAATCTCACTTGGTTGGGATTTGCTTTCAAAACGTGATTCGAAATAGTTGCGGTATTTGTAAACAACATTTGTAAACATGTCATTGACAGCTAGAAAAAATAATCTTGATCCGAACAGCTGTTCGTTATTTCATAGACGATTATGTGATAAAAATTGAACGAAAATTTGACAAAAATCGCACAAAACTGCATTTTTGAATGTCCGTAATTTTATTTACAAAGTATTGAGGCTATATTTAAATCACTAAAGACACTCTCGCCAATCCAGTGAATACATTAAAATGACTTGGATCTTGATATGTACTCTGGTTTTCACGGAGAAGATTGCGTAAAATGCCATCTTGAGTGTTACAGACAAAGGGACAGACAGACAGACAGACAGACAGAAATTGAGATAAGACTCGTTTCTACTTCTTTAATGTATAAAACGTAAAAATAACCTAAAAGTATATAATTCTGAGCAATGTACAGACAAAACTCTAATTTTATTTATATAGATGATGATGATGATGTTTTGTTCTGCATCATCTGATGTTTTGCAATATAACGATCAATTACGAAATCTTTGGAAAATCTGAATACTACAATAACTCTTAAAATGATTTCTTATCGAATTATCTTATATCGTGTTGGTACAATAGATATAATTGTACTGAGATATAATTACCAGGATTACTATATATTTAGCTAAGTAAATTCCCTCACCTCATCACATCAGTAAGCCTCTCTATGAGTGATTTTGATCTTTTTAAACCATGGATCTTTCATATAACGTAACACACTAAAGAAATTTACACAGTTAGTTCTTGAGGGTGTAAAACTCTCTAGCCTCTACTCCTCTGTAGAGTAAAAGAAACTTAAGAAAACCTTGACCAAACAAAATTTACTTCAAAGGGGGGGAATGTAACTAGGGTAGAGTACTCACTAGGTGGAGGACCTCTAGGATCGTGGAATAAGTGAACACCAGTTCCAGTATAATAATTATGATTTAATAAAAATAACTAAATGTGCACACATAAAATAAGTACATAAAATGAAGATAATTGTTATACAGTGATATTATAATGATTCAGAAAAGAAAAATTACAAATAAAATTGAAATAATATAAATGACTATTTACACCCTATTTTGTTTTTATACTCTGTTTCTTATATAAGGATATTTAAAGAAAATTTTCCTTAACACTTAAATTGTATTTAAAATTACTTTATACAAATGATAAGAAATAAAATATTTCCCTTGACACTTAAATGTTATTAGTTATATGAATCGTAAACACTTTAAAACATTCTAAGCTAAATTAAACCCAATATTTACATACAAGTTAGTTCATCCCTCTGATAACATATATTAACTAAACATACATTTAAAATACGTGCTTACGAGGTTAACACCCTAATTTTCAATTATTTACTCATATTTGAAATTGTCTCTATTATTATATACACGTCTATATTAATAGTCTAACTAACAGGTTTATTTATTTGGATTCGTTTTGAATCCTGTTTTATTCAAACTTCAAAATTGCTCTTGTTTAGGTTGACCCCTTTTAGTTTAATTGAGGGTTGATGTTTATATGAATTTTAAAGTAACTCTACTTCGTCTGCCCTATTTTTATATATTTACCTTATCTTTCTTATAGTTTATTTATTTCATTTATATATAGATTTTGTTATATCTTATGGAGTTTCTCCCTAACATTTAAGTTGTGCACGCTACCAATTGAGTGAAGATATTTGGACATACCACAAGACGAGGCAGTTGGGCAACGATTGGAAGGTTCCCCGGGGCGTTCCTTTGGTGCGGGCGTAGACTCCGGGGTTGTTCACTCGAGACTCAAGGGTTGATCCAAGGGTAGTCCTTCCTCTCGTCGTCGGTCGCTCGTCCTATGGGAGGTCCTCTTCGGGTTGCTTTGGTCCTTGGCAGCGTGGTAGTGTAGTGGTGCCTTTGGTCTTGAAGAATAGCCGTGGTTGTGTCCTCATGATCTTGTCTGGTCGGGATCTTAATAGGTGCTTCAAACTACCCTGTTAAGTCACTGTCCCTACTCGATCCGGGACTCCCGACGGTTTCTTCTTTGAAGTGCTACTTCTTGAGACCTCTCCAAGACTGATTAACAATTTTCTTCCCCAAGACCTCCTTTCCCCTCCTGGATTATCGGTTCTTCCCCCCGATGTCTTCGGGAAACGCCTACCCTCCAATCATCGGTGGAATATCTTCGATCATCGTCCTCATTGGCTTCTCCCCTCATGACCAGCCTCCAGAGGGCGTGGTGCTGACCGTAAGTAAAATTATTTCTTTATGCATGTAAAATTTCTCGGAATCGGTGTGAACAATATTGTTTCTCGTCGATTGTTCCCATCGGTTACAATTTCTTCTACGATGCATTCCAGATCGAAAATCAATCTACGCCTGGTTTGTTCTCAGCAAGGTCTTTGCCCATGAGAACGTGACTTGAACTTGAGATCTTGCGATCATCTTTACTTTTTATTTCTATGAGGGGTCAGCGAACGTTTTGTATTGTTCATGAGTTTGTAAAGAAAATGATTAAATAATTTAAATTTTTAATTTCCATATGTTTATAAGGGCATTTAACAACTGCGCAATCAATATAAGTACTGTATACCATATTACTGTAAAAGGCCGGTCTTTATAAATTATATAGTTCTAAAAGAAATTTCTATTTGACCTCTTTGTCACAAAAACATACTTCTTTGTATAATGATTGTTATGTAAATGCAGTTGTCATCGTAATTTACAATTATTGATCTGTCTAAGTGTTATTTTTTCAATAAATGTAAATATCTTGTTTGGTAAACAAAGGATGTAATTGAATCTGTAAGTTAAGACAAGTATGCGAAAACTACAGTTTTCCATTCGTTATTTCGAATATAAAATATTTCATTATATATTTCGTTATTTTGTCACGTAAAAACATTTAAATTCTGTATGATGTATAAATATAAAAAATTTTAACAACAAATCCATTTGAAAGTAAAGTTTAGACATTGGTATGGTCGACATTGGTACATTATCATTGGCGAAAATGCACATGCACATTAACATTAATGTGGCTATGTGTATAAGTTGAGACACGTTTGTAGAAAACACTAAAAAGGCAATCTTCTAAACAATTTTAAAATATTTACAGATTTAATTATATAGAAATGTTCATAACACAGTAAGTAATTCCATTAGTTGCATAAGCTTTTACGTGAGTCTTTTTAATTAATTGAAAATTAAGTCTGTAATAACTCTTAAAATAGCTCCTGTAATACCGGTACTTGATAATTGCTTGATTTCTAGCAACGAGTACACAAGTTAAAAATTCAACAATGCATTAACATAACAAGCTCTCTTTCACGCTGCAAGACTAGTAAACGGCAGAAGTAAGGCAGAACGGCAGAACTGCGGTATTGGTTTACCATACACGCCTGCAACGATGCGCTGCAAACCGCGCGACGAGTAGCTAAATGAACCGTAGAGTAAGTGAGCCTTCTAATATTTGTAGAGGGTTCACTTACTCTACAGATCATTGTGCCAATGAACTGTAGAGTAAGTGAGCCGTCTTCTATTTATGTAATAGTTATCATGAAATAGGCTCGTATAGTATACGAGCCTCCTCCTGTAATTTATTTAAATTCAGTATTTTGGCTCGTATACTATATGAGCTTATTCCTGAATTATTCAAGAATTCATACGCTTGGCTCATAGGCACTATGATCTGTAGAGTAAGTGAACCCTCTTCATTTATTTGATATTTTTGATCGGCTCGTATAGTATACGAGCCTGTAGTGCAAGTGAACCTTCAATATTATTTACGAAGCTCGTATAGACTATGATTTGTAGAGTAAGTGAGCCATGTGTTTTAAGAATTACATATTTGGAGGCTCATTGTGTCAATGATTCGTAGAGTAAGTGAACCCTAACCCGTCTGACGCTTAGCGATGATTGCTAGGGCGATTATCGCTAATGCGTCTATCATCGCTCGGGGCTATTTTTCCAGAAGCGTTTGGTGCTTGCGATTATTTGTTTAACGAGTGGGTTTCTTTGGTGGCAAAACGGCAAAAGTAGTTGGTATGTGAAATGAGCTGTAAAAATCAAATAGTGATGTACATGTTAGCTGAGAAATTGGACGATGAAGAGATTTGAGAAATGTGCGAACCCAGGGAAGAAGAGCATTATTTGTTTTAAAGAGACCTGAAGAGCAATATTTATTAGTATGTGAAATGAGCTGTAAAAATGAAATAGTGATATACATGTTAGCTGAGAAATTGGACGATGAAGAGATTTGAGAAATGTGCGAACCCAGGGAAGAAGTGCATTATTTGTTTTAAAGAGACCTGAAGAGCAATATTTATTATTAATAGAAAATCACCCCCTTTCTAGAAAAGTAGGGTATGGCTTCGATACATTTATCATCATCTTCTAAAATCCCCACTTTGATTGTGACATGTCACTAAACTTACAAACTGGGTTAAAAACACTACTTGAATAACTAAAATTAGAACCATAGATAAAACATACTCCTTAGTCTATATTAGAACAGACAACACAAAACACGTGTTCTTCTTCTAATAGACGCTGGTGGCTGTAGCAACTTTTGCGCTTCTGGCAAAATAGACTTACCTGAAACAATATACAAAGCAGTGGGCAGCGATTGACGCGGTGCAATCATCGCTGAGCGTTAGATGCACCAGTCACTTCTGGCAAAACAGGCCTTCAGAGTTTAAATTAAGTTGGTACGGTACTATAAATCCCCTGCTTTAATGGATTAATGACTACTCACCCAGGTTGTCGAAATTGGGTCTACCAAATTTGGATAATTTACTCAATCTTCCGGCGTCTCACACGGCTGCATATTAGGCCCATGAAAAAATGATAACTCAGACAAGCCTATAAATAATGTAACTATCATTAAGCCCAATAATTATTGTCTTAAAGTAGATAGCGCAATATTTTTTTAAATCAAACTCATAGCTATTTGACATCTTTAACATAACATCTTTGGTGGACGCTGTATGGCAACCAATTTTCTACTCTACTATGTAGATTATTTAAACATATTCAACGAGATTTCTTCAGTAGACAGAACCATGCCATCAAAGCCATCAGCACTGAAACCGTGATGTGAGTAGATTAACAGCTGTTGTTCTTTACGTATACATCTGATTTTTTATCACCTTACTAATCATGGGGAGTATCGAGATTGGCCTGTAACTCGAGATACTGGCATGATCAACTTTCTTGTAGTTGTAGATTGGAATGGTCTTGGCTATCTTTCACTTGTCCCATTTGCTGCATACCCACTTTAATGTACACTTTTAAATTAATTGATGCTGTGTGTGATTCTTTGTTTTGTGTAATTGTGTGTGAGTTTATTTTTGTAAAAACCAAACGCAGTCGTCTACTTTCCGTCTGCCAGAGGGGTGACGAAGGCCCCCTCTGATTATAAATATGAATTTTGAATTAGCAGATTATGCAGTTATGCGTGTTTTTGTTGGTAAGTTAACGTCAGTGCAAACGTCAACTAAAGGGGGTATTAATGTAGAATATAATTTTCAATTGATGCTATACTTTTTTGTACCCAAATCAGAGGACAAGCTTTTAGGAGATGCGAGAATGATAGAACTAGATTTTTGTTTCGACTCCAAAATAGAGCAATTCGAACAATCTTTAAAACCAGTCCAAGAACTTCTTGTAAAGATTTCTTTTTGTGTTCACGTATTTTAACTTTTCCTTGCTTGTACATTCTTGGAACACTATTTTTTTTTAAACAACTTCTCTATCTTTAGAACGCCCAGATCTTGCCCATATTCTCAGCGAAACAGCCTCATTCTCCAGATACCTAAGCACTCTACATCTTTTTTCAAGAAACATCAATATTATAACGGAATCCTGCTCTTCAATGCTTTGCCGAAACATCTAAAAATTCAGTCATACCCTGTCATTTTTAAGAAAAATCTTCGGAAATTACTAATATCTAAATACTACTACCGTGTCCGTGAGTTTATTGCTGACGGGCAGTCATGGGCATAATGGGTGAATTAAAAAAAAATTAATTTAAACCAAATGTTAATGGTTATGGCATGTAGTATAAGGAATTTGGGATATATTTTATGTATTAACTTACTATAATTGACATAACCAATGCATGTAAACCATGTAAATCTGGTCGAATAAATGACTTATGATTTTTTTGTATTTGGTTAAAATAAAAATAACAAATTGCACAATACAAAACACCCTTCACTTAAAATGGACGAAACCATAAAAGTGTCTTCGTCTGATTTATTACGATAAAAATCTGTGATGAGTATATTCTATTCTATGCTATGTCGGTGTGCAGGCGACATAAATAAAACTCTAAGTCAGTTTGCTCGCCTAGTATTCAAAAGGTCGCCGGTTCGATCCTGAGAAAAGTCAGTAGCTTTTTGGTGGTTTGTTACTGGACCCAGCTGTTCCTGATCATTGGGCTTTAAATAAATGATTCTGACTAATGAAATCGCTGATCTTAGTCAGTAACAAAGCTACACAGCCACAGGTCATCACACACCATTCTCTACACTCATCCTTCACTCATATTTGGGTAAAAATACGCACCTGAGTGGCGTCCCCGTCTCAATGATTGATAATTGATAATAATCATATTTAATTGGATAAACATCTTAATACAACATGGGTTGCTATAGTCAGTTCTGGGCCCCATTTCATAATAAACTACAAGTTACAACTTGTAACTTGTAATTTCCATAAGATTTGCATTGGGCGATCAGCTGATTTACTAATAATATTAGTTTGTACTTTATTATGAAATGGGCCCCTGGTCTCTGGATTCTAAACGGAAGTGTCTTCACAGGCCTATAAAGCTTGGATACAAAGAGTACTAAAACTAATTACAAGCAATACCTATACTTATATGACATCAAATAAATAGGTACTTATATGATACTTAAATACTTATATGATATCAAACACTATGGGTTTTGGCAATGCCATCCAGCCACCGTTGGATTTTTATAACAGAATACGTAAATCCGACCATTGATTATACATCTGACCCTCGTATTTCTATCTCTGTGAAAAAAAGAGAGTTTATGTAGAGCTACATGACAACTAAATGAGCCTACTGGAAAAGAGCAAACTAGAAAAGAGAAAATTATTCCAGCTGTCTTCTTATGTAACTAACTCAACTCACAGTCTCCTCTCCTCAACTCGTTTTGTTTTAGCTTGCTTGGGTTTTGTTTGGATTGGTTAGGGCCGTGATAAAACTTGAATTCTTTAATTATCTTTCAAAAGCCCCTGCTAGAATTTACAGATTTCATTTCATTTTCATAGTTAAGTTATGGCAGTCTTGCGATGTTGCTTCGTAGGGTTGGAGGTGGATTAAAGCAACAACTGGATGTGGGACACCGTCGTGAAGTTAGCGGCTCTTTTCATCGGCGCTTTTTCGGTTTGTAATAGATGTGGGTTGGTACTCCTGCGGACCCCACAAACGTGTTTTGCAGGGATGTCGGAAACACAATTCAATGACAATACGGTGCGAAATGATGTTTTTATATTTATATAATGTCAATTATACATTGATAAAACGTGTATACAAGTTAAAACTAATTAATTGACGTATTTCAAAAGGCATATTTGAGACCGTACTGTACATTATACGTAGCTATGGCTTAACATATTGCGATCAATTAAAACTCCGAACATAAAAAGTGCATAATCTTTTTTCCCAAGCCCATCACATCAACTTTGAGCAATTCTAATGGTAATATACAATGTGTAGAATACTCAGTATAAATATGATTGAGGCAGTCCAGTGAATTACGAAGCTATAAGGCAAAATGTAAATGGTTGATAGTAACTCGTATCAGGAAAAAGTGCACAATCTTTTTCCTAAGCCCATCACATCAACTTTGAGGTATTCTAATGGTAATGTACAATGTGTAGAATACTCAGTATAAATATGATTGAGGCAGTCCAGTAAATTACGAAGTTATATGGCAAAATGTATATGGTTGATAGGAACTCGCATCAGGAAAAGTGCACAATCTTTTTCCTGAGCCCATCACATCAACTTTGAGGTATTCTAATGGTAATATACAATGTGTAGAATACTCAGTATAAATATGATTGCGGCAGTCCAGTGAATTACGAAGTTATATGGCAAAATGTATATGGTTGATAGGAACTCGCATCAGGAAAAGTGCACAATCTTTTTCCTAAGCCCATCACATCAACTTTGAGGTATTCTAATGGTAATGTACAATGTGTAGAATAATCAGTATGAGTATAATTGCGGCAGTCCAGTAAATTACGAAGTTATATGGCAAAATGTATATGGTTGATAGGAACTCGCATCAGGAAAAGTGCACAATCTTTTTCCTGAGCCCATCACATCAACTTTGAGGTATTCTAATGGTAATATACAATGTTTAGAATAATCAGTATGAGTATGATTGCGGCAGTCCAGTGAATTACGAAGTTATATGGCAAAATGTATATGGTTGATAGGAACTCGCATCAGGAAAAGTGCACAATCTTTTTCCTAAGCCCATCACATCAACTTTGAGGTATTCTAATGCTAATATACAATTTATAGAATAATCAGTATGAGTATGATTGCGGCAGTCCAGTGAATTACAAAGCTATAAGGCAAAATCTATATGGTTGATAGGAATTTGCGTCAGGAAAAGTGCACAATCTTTTTCCTAAGCCCATCACATCAATTTTGAGGTACTCTAATGGTAATATACAATGTTTAGAATAATCAGTATGAGTATGATTGCGGCAGTCCAGTGAATTACGAAGTTATATGGCAAAATGTATATGGTTAATAGGAACTCGCATCAGGAAAAGTGCACAATCTTTTTCCTAAGCCCATCACATCAACTTTGAGGTATTCTAATGCTAATATACAATTTATAGAATAATCCGTATGAGTATGATTGCGGCAGTCCAGTGAATTACGAAGCTATAAGGCAAAATCTATATGGTTGATAGGAATTTGCGTCAGGAAAAGTGCACAATCTTTTTCCTAAGCCCATCACATCAATGTTGAGGTATTCTAATGGTAATATACAATGTTTAGAATAATCAGTATGAGTATGATTGCGGCAGTCCAGTGAATTACGAAGTTATATGGCAAAATCTATATGGTTGATAGGAACTCGCATCAGGAAAAGTGCACAATCTTTTTCCTAAGCCCATCACATCAACTTTGAGGTATTCTAATGGTAATATACAATGTGTAGAATAATCAGTATGAGTATGATTGCGGCAGTCCAGTAAATTACGAAGTTATATGGCAAAATGTATATGGTTGATAGGAACTTGCATAAGGAAAAGTGCACAATCTTTTTCCTGAGCCCATCACATCAACTTTGACGTATTCTAATGGTAATATACAATGTGTAGAATACTCAGTATAAATATGATTGCGGCAGTCCAGTGAATAACGAAGTTATATGGCAAAATGTATATGGTTGATAGGAACTCGCATCAGGAAAAGTGCACAATCTTTTTCCTAAGCCCATCACATCAACTTTGAGTTATTCTAATGGTAATATACAATGTGTAGAATACTCAGTATAAATATGATTGCGGCAGTCCAGTGAATTACGAAGTTATATGGCAAAATGTATATGGTTGATAGGAACTCGCATCAGGAAAAGTGCACAATCTTTTTCCTAAGCCCATCACATCAACTTTGAGGTATTCTAATGGTAATATACAATGTGTAGAATAATCAGTATGAGTATGATTGCGGCAGTCCAGTAAATTACGAAGTTATATGGCAAAATGTATATGGTTGATAGGAACTCGCATCAGGAAAAGTGCACAATCTTTTTCCTGAGCCCATCACATCAACTTTGAGGTATTCTAATGGTAATATACAATGTTTAGAATAATCAGTATGAGTATGATTGCGGCAGTCCAGTGAATTACGAAGTTATATGGCAAAATGTATATGGTTGATAGGAACTCGCATCAGGAAAAGTGCACAATCTTTTTCCTAAGCCCATCACATCAACTTTGAGGTATTCTAATGCTAATATACAATTTATAGAATAATCAGTATGAGTATGATTGCGGCAGTCCAGTGAATTACGAAGCTATAAGGCAAAATCTATATGGTTGATAGGAATTTGCGTCAGGAAAAGTGCACAATCTTTTTCCTAAGCCCATCACATCAACTTTGAGGTATTCTAATGGTAATATACAATGTTTAGAATAATCAGTATGCGTATGATTGCGGCAGTCCAGTGAATTACGAAGTTATATGGCAAAATGTATATGGTTGATAGGAACTCGCATCAGGAAAAGTGCACAATCTTTTTCCTAAGCCCATCACATCAACTTTGAGTTATTCTAATGGTAATATACAATGTGTAGAATACTCAGTATAAATATGATTGCGGCAGTCCAGTGAATTACGAAGTTATATGGCAAAATGTATATGGTTGATAGGAACTCGCATCAGGAAAAGTGCACAATCTTTTTCCTAAGCCCATCACATCAACTTTGAGGTATTCTAATGGTAATGTACAATGTGTAGAATAATTAGTATGAGTATGATTGCGGCAGTCCAGTAAATTACGAAGTTATATGGCAAAATGTATATGGTTGATAGGAACTCGCATCAGGAAAAGTGCACAATCTTTTTCCTAAGCCCATCACATCAACTTTGAGGTATTCTAATGCTAATATACAATTTATAGAATAATCAGTATGAGTATGATTGCGGCAGTCCAGTGAATTACAAAGCTATAAGGCAAAATCTATATGGTTGATAGGAACTCGCATCAGGAAAAAGTGCACAATCTTTTTCCTAAGTCCATCACATCAACTTTGAGGTATTCTAATGGTAATATACAATGTTTAGAATAATCAGTATGAGTATGATTGCGGCAGTCCAGTGAATTACGAAGTTATATGGCAAAATCTATATGGTTGATAGGAATTTGCGTCAGGAAAAGTGCACAATCTTTTTCCTAAGCCCATCACATCAACTTTGAGGTATTCTAATGGTAATATACAATGTGTAGAATAATCAGTATGAGTATGATTGCGGCAGTCCAGTAAATTACGAAGTTATATGGCAAAATGTATATGGTTGATAGGAACTTGCATAAGGAAAAGTGCACAATCTTTTTCCTGAGCCCATCACATCAACTTTGAGGTATTCTAATGGTAATATACAATGTGTAGAATACTCAGTATAAATATGATTGCGGCAGTCCAGTGAATAACGAAGTTATATGGCAAAATGTATATGGTTGATAGGAACTCGCATCAGGAAAAGTGCACAATCTTTTTCCTAAGCCCATCACATCAACTTTGAGTTATTCTAATGGTAATATACAATGTGTAGAACACTCAGTATAAATATGATTGAGGCAGTCCTGTAAATTACGAAGTATTATGGCAAAATGTATATGGTTGATAGGAACTCCCATCAGGAAAAGTGCACAATCTTTTTCCTAAGCCCATCACATCAACTTTGAGGTATTCTAATGGTAATATACAATGTGTAGAATACTCAGTATAAATATGATTGCGGCAGTCCAGTAAATTACCAAGTTATATGGCAAAATGTATATGGTTGATAGGAACTAGCAACAAATAAGAATGCATTATATTTTTTCTATGCACATCACAACAACTTTGAGCTATTCCAATTGTAAAATACATCGTAGTTTATAATATTTATGAATATTATTGAGGCAATCAAGTCAATTATCTGTGGAGAAATCTGAGGTATAATCTGAGGAGAGGTAACCTTAACGAAAGGGAAACAAAATGAAACTGCTTTTTCAAAAAGATAAAAATTTAAATAAGCTATTTTATTTACTTTATAAACATATCGTGTATGAAAATAATCTATTTACACAACCTTAAACTATAAACGTAAGCAAAACATGTTGGAAAACATAAAGATAAAAAAACAACTAACTAGAATAATATCTAATTTGTTCCATTATACTGTAATGTTTTACCGAAACTCTGATCCATGATTCCTCTGGATCAAATAATTTCATTTGTAGTTTTATATTTTAGTCTAGGTGTCCGAATTTATTGTGCCGATTAGCTTATAGACTTTTCATCCTATTGTAAAACGATTTTTTATGTTTGTTTCAAGACGTTAGTGTCACTGTACGCTTAAGTCGACAATGTATTATTTTATTTTTCTGTGTGAGTTTTATGAGTAGCGCTTTACTGTTCCACTGTATTACAATAGTTGGATAATTTTATTTGCTTAATCAATGTTTTAAGTAGTATAACTGAAGTAACAAGATACCCCAGCCACAGAAAACCAGCGGAATAAGTGAATTTCTATTTGCTCGATTGGATTTTCATCAAAATATCTCCTTAAATAGTCATGTTTATTCCGAAGTTAAATAATAACCTAAGTTTAATGAGTTATCACGCGAGTTACTACAACGAAGGGTAATTTTTTTTTGTAAAATGTTAATAGATTATTAATAAATAAATTTATTTGCCAAATTTTATACAAATGTGTTCATAAACAAGCAAACTGCAACGGTTTAATTATTCTACGTAGGTAATGTATAAATAACATGGAAATTTAAATTTTGCATGTTTTTTATAAATGTTTTTTTTTAACTTTAAGCCTTAGCAACTATTCAACATAATAAATGATTTGTTTTTAAGACATTTAAAATGGGTTGAAAAGAATTTTATATAAAATTTGTATTACTTCAAAATTTAATAGATACGTTATATAAGGTAATAAAGACGATTCTTCTTTTAAAAAATTCTGTCAAATCAGTGGAGATAGATATCGAAGTTTAAATAGATTTCAACTGTAAACACCATAGCCGGCTTTGGATGGTGCAAACAAAAAATTGATGATAAAATAATTCCCCCTTTTAATTTTTTATAATTAACATAAATATTGTAAAAATTTAATACTTTTAAATTATTCTGTATTTTATACCCAATGTGTGGGCATTGTACCTAAGGCCGGCTCTGATGAACACACGACTAACACAAAAGGAGACTAAAATATCCAAGAAAAACCAATACCTAATACTATGAACACTGTATTGGACAGGAAATGTTCTTTGGAGTTTTACGACTGACATAAACAGGTCATAAAATCTACTTACTGAACAAGCTAACAAACCTTATACTAGTGGAAGATCTCAATAAATTACTGGAAAATAGTTAATAACAGCATTACGTTGAAAATTGCACTATAACGAGTAAATAATAACGAGTAATGGGGTTTAATGAATACAGTTTTCGGAAAAAGGACATTTATGCTTAAGGATACTGATTATTGATTATTCCATAGCCATGATAATTGATCTAATGCACACACAAAACAATAATAGGTAAATGCATCTGATGTACAAACAGAACTACATAGAAAGTTACCAAATTACAGTGATAAAGTAAAAAGTTCAAGATTCGTTATAATGAAGATTTTGAGGAAATATTTACGTAAACAAACTGAATAATAATAACAAATGCCCTTATGATTTTGACTGTATAGTTCGGCCGCTTAGAAAACGACTTGCGCGCTAATGCTAAACTAATGCTGGAGGAGGTCGCTTTCTAAGCGGCCGAACTATAGTAGCAAATTTAACACAGCTAGAATGTAGGAGGATTAAATTTTAGGAGGATAGAGGAAAAGCTCTAGTTTTGTTGAAGCCAGCCCGACCGCGCACCGATCCGTTTTGTGTGTGTGTGGGGGGGGGGGGGGATTTTTAGATACCTGCATTACAATATAACATTTTTAAGGCAACCGTACACGCCAACCAATTAGGACCGTTAGAATGTCATTTTAGAGATTAAATTACTGAAATAGCAGTGAAGTATTTAAAAGATTTATATAGGTCTACATAAATCACGCAAACAAAATTAATAACTCATATTATGGAATCGGAATATTAGAAACCTACATAAGAGGAAGAATGTATTAATGAACGAATAATATGTACTAAGATGGCCAGTTAATATGGTTTTAAAAAGGATTCATGTTTTTTGTACTACTACTATCCATAAATCCCACATGAGAAAAATACAAGTCACACCCCCATAAACCATATACTTAAAATGTTTGTCATTACGAGAAACCTTGCGCAAAACTATCCATTATGCCATAAATTGCCCTTTAAGGTCGCAATTCCTTTCTAAAGGGAACACTTATATACCTAATGTTAAAAATACCTCAGCTGTACTTATTTGTTTGTTAATATTTTAATTTATTACCTTACTAAATTTAGGTGTTATTATTTGTTTGTATTACTGTATTATGTTTTGCTAATTTCTGTTTAACTTAACCAACCAATATTTTTATTAATACTTATGAAGTCAAACGGGGTGAAGCCCGTGTGTAACAGCTAGTTGTGTTAATATAGATTGTGTGGTTCATAATCATATACTGAAATCATAAAAAAGTAGAAGTACCTATTTGAAAATATTTGCATAAAAACAAATCAAATAACTATAAAATAATGATAGGGTCTTCTACGTGTACGCACTGTGGCGTCAGAGGATGCGATAGCAGAAAGATTTCGCTTTTTAGTAAAAGCACAGAAAACATTCTACGCAAAAGTTTCCCAATCTCATCCATGTTTATTATAGGTAGCTACGGTTTTTGCCACTCGAGTTTTCTACCGTTGACTTTAAATCCTTAACGGTTCTACCATACGCTTCACCGCTATTAGGTACTAGGCTTCACCGCAACATGTATATCCCTATTCGCATGCCCTCTCCTTAATGTTTAATCCTCCTAGGCTAGACTCTTAAGAAACCTCGACATTTTGATCACTTCAGATAAGAATCTTCATCACCCCCAGAGAAACGCTACAAACATGTTTTGGTAATATTCCCATGCTTCCCACGTTATTTAAAAATGTGCAATTTGAACTAAATTGCTATATACTGTATATATAAAAATAAAGGGCGATGTAGAGCACTGATAAGTGGATACAATTTATATAATAGCAACTGCCGGTTTTGTTTAGTAGATTTGTACATTTTGTGTATTTTATTTATATTTGTTTCTATCACATACTAGAAGAGATTGTAATTAAAAACTTAGTACAGTTATTTTATTACGTATTGCTAAAATGCCGTAATGCCGTATTGCTGTACCGTAAAATACTGTACTCTTCACCTTCAGCACGTCACGAATCAGAACGTCTAGGCTCCAAGGACTCCTAGGCCTAATGAAATGTAAAAGTGGAGCGTTTCGACTGTCTTATATTCCGAGTGTAGCCGCGATGTCAAACTGTAAGTTGACTCGTCCCCATCATTGTTTGAAGCACGTCCAAGTATGCCGGTGTCAGAATTGGTACTGTTGTCCGGATGTTGTCCCTTCAACGGTGAACCTCCGCCGCAACAGTGAAGCACACAGCACACAGTCTTGACGGGACAGGCAGGACGACACATCTCCAATGTCCCCACAGATCAGCAGTAATCGCATATGTAACAATAATGACAAGTATTAAAAACAAATTATGTTATTGGTAAAATGTTATAAATGTTTTTCCTGCAAATGAAAATGTATTAATATCAAGTGCATTTCACTATTCTTCAGCTAAATTGCGGCTGCCGGCCGTTACCCTCATGGCAAGTGCTACTAAAAAGTTAATTGATATCATTAATAAGCTCAACAATATCCCTAGGCATTTTTTAACATTCCAGTAACCAATACAATAACAAAAAATGTAGTTATTGAAGCACAAGTTCTGACAAAATACGTACTGTAATAAGTTAGCCCTTAATTTTATTTTATGTGTCCATGTTCTGACGTTTAGTTTACTTTTTATTTTTAAAGCCGTAAGATGTTTTATTTCATAACAAGAGTAGAAAGTTATTAATTAAATATTTGAGATCACGTCTGAAGTGGAAGATTAATCGAGCACTTTAAATGGCAACATGAATAGATTAGCGATCACATAATTAAAACTTTAATTCTGTGGTCGCTGGTATGGACCCACTTTCATTGTGTTTTTAACATGTCAAACTCATAAAATGTTTCAGGCCATAACTTCAATTTAAAGTTATTATTTACTTTAGCAGTAGTAAACAATGTAATTATGAATTTTTGCAGGTGATAACCATGTAACGAAAACAGGTAATTTAACAGTATTGTAATGAAAATATTTTATTCTTATAGGAATACGTATAATAAATCTATAAAAAATCCAAATGTACTCGTTGGTATGGATTTATATTTGGTTCGGTTACAAATGCTTGGTAATGAAATATTGCACTCATGAATAAAGCACATAGGCCTATACAACAACGCAGATCTCAATCGTCAAAGTAAGTTAATAGATTACCTAGTCTAGCAAACATCATACCGTACTATATAAGATTTAAATGTGGAAGTTTGTGTGTTTGTTTTTTTTAAGTTCAATCACGCAAGGACTGGTCAGATTGGGCTGAAATTTGGCATGATAATTGATCACATTCTATGGGGTAAAAATTGGTTTTTCTCATTTTTGACACTCGATATATAACTATTTCCCAATTTCTCCCTAACCCTTTTTGGATTATTAAACAAATAATTTCGTATTTTGAAGTGTAGATTTCCCATGTTAATCTTATTGAGAATAAGGAAACTGTTGTAGAGACTTGTTGTGAGACGACAATAGATAAAATCGGCTAAGAAATGGTGGAGGAGTTCAACCGACAAAATTTCATGTAGCGTATTAATTATATAGATACTCCAATTTGACAGGTATTTTAGTAGGTATTAAGGGGACTTGTAAATTGAATAATTTACACTTTGGAGTCAAAAGTTAGCTTTCACTTTGGATGTTGTGGGTTATGTCTAATTGCACTTGGTTAATCTTTTTCAGGTGTTGTTGAGGCGTGTGCTCCCGCTATCTCCGCGTCCCGCCACCTCCGAACCCAAATCTGTTCCTTATCCTCTGAATTCTTGAGTGACCCTTGTAATCCCCTGTCACCCTACTGTATTTCATTTTATTTTTAAATGCTGAATTTGTGTCACAAACGCTGAATGTTTACAGCTGTTACGTTAAGCAAATGGAGTTATAGCAAAAGCTTTAGTCTAGAAGGTTAGCGTCAGCTGCTAGACTTTTTTTAAAATTAAAACGTAATTTCTAGAAAACTGAAACCCTAAACTAAAATTATGCCTTCGACATATCCTAGTTCTCAAAATTATCTTTCTTTCGACACAAAAATCGTGTGGTTGATTCAGTATCGTGAAATAAAAAAACCCTGTTACGTTTTAATATATACAAGCTATTGGCCCGTCATACGTACGGGAATCGAGTAGTCAGTTAAAATTGTGTTTTATTCAGAACAGTTCGTTATGCATTTTAAATTCGATAATTTGAAACCCCTGAAACAGTTCTCGGGAGCAGAGCATTCGATTTGTATATACATCAATGGTCTTACTTATCTCTGTGGTCTACTCATATCAACTAATCTTACTTGTTTCCTATAACCAATGACAAAATCATAGACTAAATCAAATAACCTCATAGTTCTATAGAATATTTTACCATACAAATATTTTTCAAACAAAGAAATTATACTAACTGGATATTTTACTATCAATTCTTAAACAAAATAGTCAATATTGATTTTGAATTGAGTTTTGAAGATAAAAAATAGTACAGTTATTTTTAATGCGTATTTCAAAAAAATTCTTTCAAAATCCCTAACATGGGTACCCTTAAAACGGTCCCAGGGCTAAGCTAAGTTATCATGAAATCGATGGTTTATAAACACTCCATACACGAAAATACAGTGATCAAACCTTTCTGAGTTAAATAATTGTAATCAAACCAAAATTATAAATGCATGTGCATTGAGCCTTTAGTAATAAGCTTGAATATGTTGCTACAGAGTTGAGTTTACAAACCTTATCAGTCTTTTAGTAATGATAATTCGTGTTATAAAAATTCTACATGTATGTACCTAGTCTCATCTGGTGTCTGAGTTTATCACTGCCAAACAAATATACAAACAAGCCGACACCTCTTTTACACTTATAAAATACCAATATTGGGTTAAAGAATTGACTTCTTAAATATTTAACCATAGACTAACCAATATAAGTATACTTCCCAACTCATTGTAAATTTTGAAGCTCGTTTTCCATATCTAGTTCATGTCCGGCGACACTGGTGGCTAGTGTCCAAGAAATTGTGTTTCTATTATTTTAGAGTTAATTTTATGGTTTGTGCTTTACTGTTTGTTTATATAACTAGAATATAAGTTATTGTTAAACGGTTAAAAGGGGCTTCGCGCTCGCGGAAAGTCTTAATTCAGGTAGTAATCGAGGATTATAAGGGTCACTCTGAAAATCGGAGGTGGCGGGACGCGGAGATAGCGGGAGGTAACCTAGAGAATATCTATTTAAAGTGTAGTATTAATGGTTGCATATGTGTCATGGATTTTGCTTAGAGTAAGTTAAATTAATCAATTTAACTTATAAAGAAACACATTACGTTTAGCTGTGTGTCGTCAAGGTGTCGTTGACTTCAGGTGGAAGGTGAGGCACCGCAATAGTCATTTCGTCACTCGCTTGACTTCCAACTCCTTTGAGCGCTTGTGGACTGGTCCAAATCGAAAGACTGCCTTTAAAATTAGAGTTAATTAGAGCCCGTTACTAAATTTATCGTGTTTAGTTATTTCAATAAAAGTATAAATTTTCAATTCAATATAAATATTACCCCTTTTTAGTAAGCAATAATACATTACTCATTTCAATTCTGGGACGAATGTGAAATAATAACTATTGATCCAAATTAAAAACTCTTAATGCACCTGTTTCATTGAAAATATTTTGGAGTAAAATTATAAGTTTCGCCTTTTAAATAGGAAAACAGTCACCACGTTAACAGTCACTCTTGACATAGGTTTAAAAAGATTATAATTTGTTTGTAAACAAATCTAATAATTTAGTAACCAAAAATATTCAATATGTGATCCGAGTATCTGACCATTATATGTTTATTATTTTAAACGGTGTTATAATATGATGTTGTTGGTACTGGTACTACCACCTGTTTTTATACTCATTAACATGCTAACTAACGTGCTAACTTACCTAGCATTGAATTAAGAAGAAGAATCAGAAGTATACTATCCGCTTTTTAGCCGGCTACGTTGAACACGAGTCCCCATATAGTACAGTAAAAGTATGTTTTGACCAAAAAAAAATTAGCACAACCGGGGAATTTGGTACAGATGTTGGGTGTACCTTCCTTTTGAACATACTAAAAGTCCCCTCAAATTGAAGCTGTGCTACGGCCGCCATATTGGAAAATGGCGGCATATTTCAGTATTTTTCGCTATAGTGACTTTATTATTAAAGATACAGGAAAAAGCTAAACATACAAAATGTAGGTCATCTAAAAATACACATTTTTGTATTTACCATCTTTCTCTAAACCCAACGGTTTTTGAGTTATTTGTTATTAAGTATATTTAGTTTTTTCTGTTTATCAAAAATAGGTGAAACACATGGAAATTGACCGTTACTATCAAGGATTATGATAATGTATTCTATTTAGTTAAATAGTATGATACTATAAAATCTCAAAAGTTAAGCTTATTTTATGAGTAAAACAACTACGCCACAGCAAACCTGCAGACTCAGCAAATTTCCATTTGATTGGATGTTTTATTAAAAAATGTATATAAATAAAATTAGGTTCAACAGGTACCTAGGTTTGCTGCTACAGGTAGGTTATTATAGTGTGTTTTTTTTAAGTAAAATATCAATACCTTACAATAAAATAACTAATTTTCCAAGTTTGATCAAAATATATCTATAAACAAGCAAACTGCAACAGTTAACTAATTCATAAGAATAGCATGGGAGTTTTAAATTTACAATAAACAAATTTGAATATACAAATTTTGGTTGTGTTTACTAAAAAGGTGGAGATTATTCGTCACGATTAGAATATTAACCAAATGGGTTTTCAAAAGGAGATGGAGCCTGTTATTTATGTAATATTAATTCGTACCAAGCACCGAAAATATTGTATGCAGTAAGGTAATCTACCATATTTTGTAAAGTACGCAATAGTCATATTAATATTTTATCTTCATTTTTTACCCATTTAGTTAACATTTTAGTATTTTGATGGCACCACCACACTAACTAACTACTTGACATCCCATTGTAAATTTGGAAGGGTGTTTTTCGTGTCTAGTTCATGTTGGTGACTAATTAAGTATGGTATAGTATAGTTTGTTTTATTTATCAAAAATCGGTGAAACCCATCGCAATCGACGGTTACTTTCAAGGTTTACGACAATTATTCACCCCACTTAGTTGATATTAGAGTGATAGTGGTAAGCCATCAAAATAATAAAATGTTAATTTATTAAATGGGTAAAAATGAGTATAAAATATTAATATGACTATTGCGTAGTTAACAAAATATGGTTGATTTCCTCACTGCATACAATATTTCCGATACTTGGTACGAGTTAATATTACAGTACTTAAATTACTTGCTTCATCTCCTTTTGAAAACCCCTTCGGTTAGTATTCGAATCGTGACGAATAATCGCCATCTTTTTAGTAAACACAACACAAATTTGTATATTTAAATTTGTAAATTGTAAATCTTGCTAACATGCTATTATTATTAATTAGTTAACTGTTGCAGTTTGTTTGTTTATAGATTTATTATGATCAAACTTGGAAAATTAATTTTTTTATACTAAATTATTGATATTTTACTAAAAAAAACACACACTATAATAACCTACCTATAGCAGCAAACCTAGGTACCTGTTGAATCTAATTTTATTTAAATACAATTTATAAAACATCCAATCAAATGGAAATTTGCTGAGTCTGCAGGTTTGCTGTGGCGTAGTTGTTTTACTCATAAAATAAGCTTAAATTTTGAGATTTTATAGTATCACACTATTTAACTAAATGGGATAAATTATCATAATCCTTGAAAGTAACGGTCAATTTCCACGTGTTTCACCTATTTTTGATAAACAGAAAAAACTAAATATACTTAATAACAAATAACTCAAAAACCGTTGGGTTTAGAGAAAGATGGTAAATACAAAAAATGTGTATTTTAGATGACCTACATTTTGTATATTTATCTGTTTCCTGTATCTCTAATAATAAAGTCGCTATAGCGAAAAATACTGAAATATGCCGCCATTTTCCAATATGGCGGCCGTAGCACAGCTTCAATTTTAGGGGACTTTTAGTATGTTCAAAAGGAAGGTACACCCAACATCTATACCAAATTCCCCGGTTGTGCTAATTTTTTTTAGGTTTATGGATTTTTTCTTTTATTTTTACTGCACTAATATGTTTAACATCTTTTCTTCTGGACAATTCAAGGGCAATGAGGGGCATTATGGGTTGTAAATGTGCAGAAAGAGCACTTCCTAGTTCCATAGCCTTGTTTTTATACTTATAAAGCTGACAGATCTTCATGATAGTAGTATGTACAGTTTTAAGATAATTTAGATTTGATTACTATGTAGCAGTTCAAATCATAATATATATTTTTCATTTTTTTTCCTAATTGTATCTTGTTTACTGAGTTTTGTTTGTAATGCATACAAATGAATTATATAGGCTACAATTTGGAGTGTTTAATCATTTCTCAATAAAACACCAAACAAAGGCTTACAGTTCTTATATAACGAATTTGAATTCATCTACAGAAAGATCTAAGTCTGTTACACAGTGATTCATCAAAAATTCAATATTTAACGTCTCTCAACCATCAACCAAAGATAGTTCAAACGCTCCATGGATTACAGTTATATTTTCGCTCATAAGATTTGCAAAGCTCACATTGATATGAGAAATCTACACTTTGTGCTTCCGATAATGTTAAGTTTAAGTGTCTCAAACATGGCTTGTAATGAACCCATCGTTTGCAGTTGTCACACATTACCCAAATTTGGCATTTTGTTTCTCCCTTTCCGCAATATAAACATAAATCGGAAACATTTTCAGACTGATGTAGGCACAGCCTTTTTAAATAATTTCTGTAAATTCTTGGATCAAAATTAGAAGTCAGATTTTCTTTTTTTAGCCAGCGCTCTATAAAATTTATAACGTACACACCACAGCTATAACTGTCTTGTTGCGTTACTCCGACAGCTTCAGTAAAAGTCCACTTATTTACTTCAAAGTCATCTGATCTGTATTGTGTTTTTTGAAGAGAACACAAGAAGTTGCGAAATTTTCTATGAGCTATTGTGTTTGTATCACCACAATCTGGTAGAGGATTATAATAATAACAAACTTTATTTTTTAAATCACCTATGATCAAACAATAATGGTTCCTTTGGTCACTAATTGGTATTACATACGGCATTAGCATGGCTTCGTACTTGTTTAAGTTTCTAAAATAACTCCACAGTGGTGATGCTACAGTTACTGAATGTCCTCTCAACAAGGAGTAATTTGATTCCACATTAACTAATTTTATAATTGTTTCTTTGTTTAATGATTTTAAAACTGCTGCAATACATGCATCAACCGAGCCTTGAATTAACTCGCGGTTATCAAATAGAGACGAATATTCTTCTCCAAATAATACTAAGGTTTTAGTTGGAGTCAAATTTTTGAATACTGCTACTATGTATGAATCAGCAACAAGTACGTCTGTATAAAAATCCGGGTTATCGAACAGTCCATTTGGCAAAGCTTTCTCGTGCGGATATTCCTTGTTCAAACTTATTCTACATTTAGTTATTGTACTACTTTTTACACTATCTACTAGTTCCTCCTCTTGTTTAGTGTCATTCTCTACAAATGCTTTATTAGTGACTGGGCGTAATCTGAATTTAGATGCCGCATTAGTGTTATTCTTTAATTTTATAGCTTTAGGAGAGTGGCCCGTAAAATAGCTATCAGCAGATTTTCGTTTCTTGCACCATGATTCCTCAATATATGGGTCATCGATGTCTTCTTCGCTGTTTATTTCCAATAATACGGGTTTCGGTGGATCATCGAAGTCTTCTTCGCTGTTAATTTCCAATACTATGGGTTTCGGTGGGTCATCGATGTCTTCTTCGCTGTTAATTTCGAATAAAATGGGTTTCGGTGGATCATCTATGTCTTCTTCGCTGTTTATTTTCAATATGGTTCTCAGTTCGTCTTCAATATCTTCTTCTCTGTCATTTTTCACAATAGCTTTTGATACAGGAAGGTCGGTGTCGGAGGTGTCGGAGTTTTTCTTTTTTTCATTTTCCACCTTACAAAAAAACTTGATGGCGCTTGCAGATTCAGCTTCATTGTTATCGTGGTACGTTTCCTCAATTTTTTGTCCATCTACGGATTCGGCATTACATTTTGTTTCTGAGCTGTGGAAGGTGTTGGGTAGTTTTGAATTGTTATTGATATCGTTATCCTTTGACGATTGAACTTTTCCAGTTCTTTTGGTTTTAAATTTAGCAACTGGTTTCGCTTTCTCATTAACTGTACCTTTAAATCTATTTTTCTTTTCTTTATTGTATTCAGCTATATTTACACGGATGTTTTTTATTGTCACATTTACATTATCTTTTAATAGTATAATCAATCGGCCAATTTTAATGTGCGTTTTATTTTTTAATATTCGGTGTTTTACTTGTTCAAAATAGTTTTCAACATTAGCGTTTGAAAACCGGCCCGGTTTATCACCGGGCCCTTGGTGCAAACCTATCATCAACCCAGTCCAAAAGGGTAACAAAGGGATCAGGTGTTTCTGGAAATAATCAAAAAATGACGGGCAGCAGTAAATGTTGGGGGATTTATTATTACTTTCCATTTTCCTTGCGCAATCTAGTTGTTTGGATATGTGTTCTGCCACCGTTTCGAATTTTTTGAAAAAAGGACTATCAACTTTAGTGCGACCGGTTATTTCTGTAATATGTTCACTTGTAGGCATAACATTCTCTGTACTACAATCAAGTGTACATTCCATAAAATCCAAAAACTCGGAGTCAAGATTTTCGGTCAAAATTTTTAAGTTGTTAAGTGCCATTGAAGTAATTTCATAATTATTTTCACTCAAAATAACTGCAGCAAAGCTTTTATAAATTTCCTCTATCATACATATATCATCACACATCACAAGATTAGCCATTACATTCATGATAAACTTTTTTACAGTTTTACTATTAATGTGTTCTTTTGCTATGCGATCACTTATCATCTTCATAAAATGTGCGCAGCATGCATGTATAGTAACCTTATCTCTGTGATCCTGAGGTGCAATTGATCCCATGGATAAGTCGTAACAAAATTTCAAATACTGTAGTAAATTCATTGTATTCCACGCTGTGACAATGCCGATCATGATTGCCCAACTCCAGTCACATACGATTCTTTTAATAATTGGCCACAGTTTTCTATTAGATTTTAAACAATTGTACTTGTAGGACAAAAAGAAATCTGCAATTGTTGTTATATCATGTGTCTCGGTCAACATTTCAGCTATCGGCATTATTTCCGAGTTTACATTAATTACTAAGGCATAATAAAGTATCTGCTTATTTAGGGATAAAAACACATTCCTAGCTACTGTTCCGGTTGCATCAAAATATGCAGTATCTATTTGCTTGCTAATAACGATACGTATTTGCTGGTCTGTATACAGATGTATTTGTAAAGGTTGTGCTGATACTTTTTTTATGTACACATCTTGCTTATTTTCTAATGACTCTAGTTTCCCTCGCAATATCACATCTATTAAATCATTCGCATGCAAATCGTCTTCTTTAAATGCCTCCGACCTAATTTTCCTTAATGTCAAAAGCGTTGAGACCATCTGCATATTTAACTCTACTGTAGCTTCTTCATTCAACTGCTTGACGCCTTCATTTTGAACACTCTTCGCTTTGTCCTGTTTCAATATTTTTTTGTACCTTCCTCTGTCCGTACCTCTAATTTGGTAAGACTTGGGCCGTCCACAATGAATAGTTTTTAAAGGACCACGACTCCAAATCTTTACTTGAATATTTGTATTACCATCGTAATGTATTTCAAATTTATAGTTTTTACACAGGTTATTCATATTTGAACCACATCTCGCATAAATTACATATTTCTTAGTATTACATTTCCTTTGTTTTGTGTTTGTAAATATTAACCTGCAGTAAATTTTCTTTTGATCTATTATACTTTTTTTTAACCATAATTTTACACTGTCTATGTTGAAGCTACATTTTTCAAATACATCTTCGCATTTAGCGGCAATAGTTCCTTCAAAATGTTTGTAATTTTGTTTTATCCACGGATTACTTAGAGATTTTTTGTTCTTAGCTCCATATTGGATGTCTGAATCTTCTTCTTCTTCTGCAAGTTTTGAATTTGAATCTAGATCGGCCAGAAGCTGTGTATTACTTTCTTGATTTACTTTTTTATATTCTTCTTCAGACCTTTTTTCATCAATTGCTAATAGCTGGGTACTTCTTATTTCAGAAGTAATGTCCTCTTTTTTCACTCCTTCTTCTTTTATTAAACAACCGAATATTGAGCCCCAAGGTCTGTTGTTGTATAATACATCATCCATTCTATCAAACGGCATTCTCTTTTCTTCATAATATTCATAATGGCCGTTTACATCATACATACAATCATCAGTTGCTACGTTCAAAAGTGGCTGATAATTCGTTTTCACAAAATTTATACATGCAATCTTTAAATTCTATACGTTTTATGTTACGGGTATTTTTTTCTAAATCATTATCATCCAAGTAAATTGCTTTGTGTGTTTGCCAAATGCAAACTCCGCCGATAATCCTATGGCAATTCAATAGTTCCTTTTTTAATGATTGTAACTTTCCATCTTGTTGGCACACACTTTCCCACAACTCTGTGGTTGTTATAATTTTATCTATGATTTGGTTAGCAATATCCTCTTTTTCTTCACCTGTTGTTTTGTTTAGTGCCAAGTTTGTGAGGTACTTATTCCAATGAAATTTAGATTTCTTAATGTTTTTTTTGTTGTTTGGGCTCCAACCAAAGTGTTGACATATTTCATAAAGAACCTTTGAGACATCTTCTTTTCCATCAATTAAATTTTCACTTCCATCTTTTCCAAAGTGTTGTTCAACGATTTTACTAATTACTTCACCAATACTCCCTGTAGGAACTGTTGGAGTTTCGTATTCCGTTTTGAGGTTGCTTTTTATGTTGCGGTAGTTATTAGTGTACATTCTTTCAAGGGTAATAATATTCTTTTCTTTATTGTTACCAAAAATTAATAGTGAAGCTTTTTTCATTATTTCTCTCCTGAGTGGGGTTTTTCTTTTTAACATTGTTGAAGTTATGTCATTACTTTTTAAATAGTCTGCAAACATTTCACAGATGGATTCTTTGCTGTTTACTTTACTTTCTGAAGATGGGGGTGATCGTTTGATGGGTGAGTTTTGAGTCCTGTGCAAAGGGTACACCGTCGTCGGCATTACTGACTCCAGGTGGTTTTCGTCTATCGCCAGATGTATCTTCTCCAATTAGTCTTACCTCGTGCAGCATATCAAATTCATTACGTGATCTATCTTTGGTTTTCGAGACGCGAGACTCTTCGTAGATGGTTTCCTTCTTCGGTATTTGATTTCCGGATGGCGTTGGCGATGGTGATTGTGTATTTCTTGTTGAGACGCGAGACTCTTCGTAGATGGTTTCCTTCTTCGGTATTTGATTTCCGGATGGCGTTGGCGATGGTGATTGTGTATTTCTTGTTGAGACGCGAGACTCTTCGTAGATGGTTTCCTTCTTCGGTATTTGATTTCCGGATGGCGTTGGCGATGGTGATTGTGTATTTCTTGTTGAGACGCGAGACTCTTCGTAGACGGTTTCCTTCTTCGGTATTTGATTTCCGGATGGCGATGGCGATGGTGATAGTGTATTTCTTGTTGAGACGCGAGACTCTTCGTAGATGGTTTCCTTCTTCGGTATTTGATTTCCGGATGGCGTTGGTGATAGTGTATTTCTTGTTTTTGCGACTTGAGGTGCTGTTAGAGTGACGTCCCCAGAATATTTGCCAAGCAGTTTAACGTCGTGTAGCAAATCAAAGTGACCCCGGGATTCATCTTCGGTTGTCGAGCCATAAAACAGGAAATTTACTCTATCTTGTGAATCGAAGTGCTTCAGCTCTGCTACTAAGAACAGATCTTTATTTGTAAGGCCAGATGACATATTTCCGTTATAAAACAAACGGTAAATAGCTGCGTTTTTTCCAAATAGGAGACAAAAACTATCAATTTCCACCTCACTGCCGTATTCACGTGTTTCTACCTCACCCATATATCTTCTATACATTGAAGCATCTCTATATTTTTCTCCGTAAGTAAACCCGATTCTATCTTGATAATTTTGCCAGTCGTTGACAATACGTTCTACAACCATACGCCTCATCTCCCCGTGACGATCCTCTGTGTCCCATATAGCCTTACTCATTGCCCTAAATAAACAGTGTCCATCGCCTTTTATAAATGTCCTCCCGAACATGTCCTGGAAGGATAAAATATCACTGTATATGATACCCACTTCGTGGCTCCTTTCAAGTTGTTGAGCTTTACCACGATTACTAGAACTAGTATTCGTGAGCTTTACTGTAGGCTACATTTTAAAACAACCTCACGTTTTCAGCTTACACCGTTTAACCTCTATACAGCTGACCACAATTATGAAACTAACATAATGCAGTCATATTTGAGAAATTATCTAAAAAAACTTTTATAAGTGTAAAACTTGGTACGTATGTCTAATTTTACTTCCGGAATAACATACTAAAAGTCCTCGAAAAATAAACTTGTGCTACGGCCGCCATGTTGGAAAATGGCGTCCAAAAACTAGTTTTCCCCGATTACTCAAAAAATATTCATCCTATAAAAAATCATTAAATGTAAAAAATGTTTGCCAAAGACAGAGCTACAACTTTAGTATAAGACATATTTCGATATAATTAAACGCTTAGCCAAAAAATGCAATATTTAGAAAATAAATGTTAAAATTGTTTAAAAAAACATTAATTGCCATTAAATAAAAAACATTAATGTTCTGAACATTTTCACACCAGTAACAGAACTATTACTTTCAATTTATATTTTCTGTGAAATTTTAAATGTCGTTGCTAGACTTCCATAATAAACTAGCATTAATAGTAACGTGAAAACTCTTGGCAAGCAGTAGAACTTAAGTGTGATGTTGAATAAGGTTGGGGCAATTATGTAACAGGATTCAATGATAATTGTTTGAATAAAAAATAATTAATTGTATTAAAGGAGTTCGTTTTTACTACATGCAATATTAACCAATTTCCACTGATTGAAAGGGTGTGTTTAAAAGGATGCTGTGATTTTAAGTGATAATTATATCAAAATGATATAATATAAAAATTATATGAAAATATATCAACAAAAGCAAACAAACACAAACATTAAACTTTATTTCACACAAAAGATATGTTGTACTGGGATATCTATCCTGACCATAAATAATTTAGTTCTGATTTTGTTATATATTACCATAATTTTTTTACATTTGAGCTTTTTAGGAACATATGTCCCTACAAGCCACTAGTGTAGTAAACATGTTGGTAATGACAAGAAACCTTGCTCAAAACTATCCATTATTTCCTAAATTGCCCTTTGAAGTCGTAATTCCTTTATAAACGGAACATTCCATATACTTCATGTTAAAAATACTTCAGCGGAACTTATTTGTTTGTTCAGAGAAACCCATTTTAACAAGATCATAAACCGATGTTCGTTCTTTAATCAAATGTGATATAAGGCTAGACCTAAGACTAAACCAATATCTCCAAACCAGGAAACTTGACTATTTTAACAATTAATCATAGCTTGAAAAGAGGTAAGTAAGTTATTATTTACTACCAAAAACAAAATATAATGCACCAAAATAACTTTAACTACACACGTTTTAAAGTGCAATAACTTAAATAAGTTTTTTATACAAGTCCTTGAAATAACGGATAACCCCAAATAAATAGTATGGTTAGGTTAGGTTAGAATAAATAAGAATTTGACAGCATCCAACCAACCAATCACACGGCCAACGAGCGAACACACGAAACGCCGAAAACAAAAATCAGCAAAACCAGTGGCACGTTTTTCATTAGTGACTCCAGTAGTTATAATCTATTTATATCAATGGTTGAAGCCCGTGGGTAACAACTAGTAAAATAATATAAAGAATGCTTTTGGAAAAATCTATAAATAGTATTAAAATCGTATTGAATTTCAGTTGGAAACAAATTGACGTCCATGATGACAGTTAATTGGGGAAAATCACTGCGCTGCTGTCGTGATGGACTCGCCATCATCATACGCGAACATACGTTGATGCCGGGGCTATGATGCAGGGCTGGGGATAGCAGCTAGTAGCAGCATTGATTTACCGTCTGCTACAGTACAGTCAGTGGCTACTAAAATAGCATACTATCATGATAATATACCGCAATAAAAGACACCCCTCCCCGCTCGCAACAGTAACTCTGGCGGTACCAGGGCGGTACACTGTCCATTTAAAAACTCTATGACCACAATTTCATATTATTGTTTCTTATGGCTCTTATGGTGAAAAAAATGTTTACCTTAGATTCCTCGAGCAGTAAGAAGTCCCGAGGCGCAACTTGTCTCAGCATGATCAGAAACTCTACGAGCTTCTTTGGATTCGTTGTAGGCTTCCGCTGGCCAGATTACCAGTGACTTTGAGGATCAGACCTGTTGAAATTTAAAATTTATTAAATCATATAAATTGTTGTTAAATTTTGTACAATTAATCAAATTAAATCTTTGTACAGTTCTACTGAACCGATTTTATTAATTTAGGATTTTTGGGATAGCCCAATTTGTGAACATTTTCAAATAATTATGAAAGTACTGTTGAGGTTGCAAGCAAGATCGTTTGGCTATAAATTGATGATAAATCACTCCATTTCTTGAACAATTTGTGTTGGTCGTGATTTAGCTGTGTGCTTTAATGAAGGTTAAGTCAAAACAATAGAATACCGTAATTAGAATTAAGTAAATATATCTATAAATAAATTCCATATCCAAGATATAATCAAATTTGTATTTTCTGATTGAGCGATTTAGTATATTGAATTTAACTGATTAAAACTATCAATATCTCAAGTGAAAGCATTTCAAGTATTTTAAGACCAAGACATATAAAATAACTTAAATGAAAATAGAGTTACGGTATCATTGATTGCAGATAGGTACTAAAACGATTGTTATTACTGTTAATTCGTGATTGAGCAGTGTGCTTTAGGTAGTCCGATCTTAATAATCGATAGCTCAAATGAAAGCTGGTATTTCACTTAAGGTTTTTGGACCAAAATGTATAATACAATTAGAACTGCTGGAATACATCTTTAATTGAAGTGAAAACAAAATTCTTTCGTCATTAGATAAATTAATAATGATGCTTGATGACAAATATGTGCTTGCATAGCTTTATTTTAAGACCAAAATTATGAAAATTTGGCGGGTAGAAGAGCTAACCGAACCAATTATATTTATATATGGCAATAATTGGTTCACCATTGTGCATAATCTAATCATACGAAACATGTATTAATAATTCAACAGCTTATTGTTATATTGTTATCTAATTAATTTTTCTTTGATTAAATTAGACCAATTCGTAAATTACAAGGAAAACATGTGGTTCGGATTCCACTATAAACTGTAGGTCCCATAGTTGCCATTAGCTGTATGGGCTATTAATTAACAGCTGTGTCTAAGGAACATGTCGGCCTTAGTCACTAACAAGACTACAAGATCGCGCCACTCATCGTACACTCATCCTTCACTCATATTTGGGTTAAAATACGCACATAGTGGCGTCCCCATCTTAAATAATTGATAATTTGAATTGATAATTGATGTTGTTGTTAACAATTTGCATTTGTGTTTTAAGTGTGTTCCTTATGTTAAGTGTTTGATTCTAAAGTTATGTGCTTAAACTGTACCATAAATATTAGTGAGTAAAATATTGTATGGATTTCATAACCATTATTTTACTAGAGACCGTTGTATTTAACCACAACGGGCACTGTTGCTAGTTTCATAATACACTACAAACTAGTATTATTAGTAAATCAGCTGATCGTCCAAAGCAAATATTATGGAAATATTATGTTGTTTATTTAGGGTTCCATTTTTGGTTTTCAGAGTGCAAAAACACCATCCTTTCAAAATCATATATCTACCGGTAGCCTATATTAAAGTTTGGCGAATAATTTATTTTTGTAAAAAAATACAACCGACTTCAAATGCTCTAAAAAGAATGAAATAATTTCAATAAAGTAAACTTTTGTATTAGTCAAGCTCACGTATTTTAAGTTGGCGCGGCTCTATGATGATTTTTGATTCTAAATTGAAAGAGGATGTCCATATTGCAGAATGAACTTTGAAAAAGCTCAGTAGCTAGGATAAAACATATGAATTATATGTTAAATCAATATAAACTGTTTTATTATTTTTTTTATTTACTATAGTGCATAATGTTATGCGATATTTTTTTCTTATTTACCTTATTAGTACGTTTTTCAACGAAATTAAGTAAGCTTATCAGTTGAACATTTAATCGAATGGATACATTATTTCCATACATGTATCAGCGCCTCATATCATTAGCACTAGGTAGCATTATAACTTTATAAGTTAGCCTAGTCTAAAAGAAAAATATTTTTTCAAACTAAGAGTTTCAATTGATTTATGTTCCAGAAACCAAAGGGGAATGTGTAACTATTTTATACAACTGAATTAAAGATCGAATTTTTCGCTTCAGTGTCCTCTCCGTACAACAGCTAGTTGTGTATAAATAAAAAAATGTTTTATTTATGGATATATTTTAGTAAATGTAATCAGACAAGTTTAAATTCAATAAGTCCGCAGGTTTGCTGCGGCGGGAGTTGCCTATTTAATATTGTGTTTGGATTTGTAATTGGTCTCTAACTCGTACGTATTTAATGATTCATAGTTTAATTTAAAGCGCTTACATCTTACATTTTACATCGAATTTATACACATACACATACACAAACACATACAATTTACCATTTATAATATTATAATTGCAGAGTAGCCGTCTTTCGTAGCGGGTTTCCGTAAAAGTATAAAATGCGTATTGCTGTTATATGCGATTTGCGTTTGCAATAAGGAGGACACTGTTAGCAAAAATTTCCTTTTACAAATCCGGTAAAATATTTTTACACATCTACGATAGCCATAATTTTATACCAGTGAATCTAAACGACATAAAAAGTAAATGTTCAAACAATAACTAGCATTACAAATTTAGCTAACTTTCCTTCAAAATAATTTAAGGTTTTTAATAGAATAATCCGAAAAGAACATCCGTTGAATGGGCTACTCACCGAAGGTGCTAATAACAAAGTAACATTTTATTCCGTAGATTTTATTCTTTGGTAATTTTCTACTTTTTAGTAATGTCCATGATTATTTTGTTAGAAGCATGTGTTACTATTAGGTACTTATTTATTTATTTTTGTCGAACTGACAAGGCAACTTGTTAATCCAAAAGACAAATATTAAAAATTGTATTTTATTTTAACTTTGTTACGAAAATCTTATTTTTAGAACAGAGCTTAGCATTGACATTCTTTTTAGTCTATATGTCACAAAATTCTAATAATTTAGTAGAAACGGTTGCAGCCGGTTTTGAAATCATTGTGCACGCAAACGTAACTTGGTATAGGATATAATAGCAAACCCTACTTGTTTTTATAAATCACATGAATTTAGATTATCAAAAAATATTACACTATTTAGGAAATGTCTGTTAATAACAAATGTATTATATCGGATGTAAAGGATTAAAGTTGAATCACATGTTGAAGTGAACCTCACTGTTTGGTAATGTATAATCAAAGTTGTTGTATTGGTAAAAATGTATAACTTAGCTTTAAAGTATGAAAATGCAATATTTAAAAATAATAGCTTTTAAAATCGCAATTTCAATTACTTAAAAGATAACTTAATTATTTAAGTCGTAGCACTTACCTTGGCAGTTGTTCAAAGCAGCCGAAAGGAAAACGTACTTTTGTTAAAACTCACAGAATGACACAAAAGTAATTTCAAACAGCCGAACAGAATAACTTTTAAAAGTAGCACAAAGGAAAACGAACTCTCATGAAAACTCACAGGATGACACGAAAATACTTTCAGACAGCCGATCAAAATAACTTTGACAAGTTAGAGCGAATGTGACTGCGCACGCTTCTTAAATAGGCGCCCCCTCCCCTTCTTTAGCTGGACACTTCAACCCCCACCATCCCCAAATGGCGCTTCTGTCCTCAGGGTTACTGTAGATTTTTTGTAAGTGTATGATTTAAAACACTTAGTTAGAGGTGCTCTTGCTTTTAAAATCATGATCGTATTGAAGCATGTAGGCGTTAACAATTATTACACAACACTTAAGTGAACCAATGAAATACTGTATGTTACATGAGTGATTACTCATTGTTCTTAAATTATTGTGGACGGACTCATCAATTTTGATGTTTATTTGTTTTCACGTCCAGTGCCTTTGGATGACTGAAATCTGTCATCGCATGCTGATTGGTTCCTGGAATCTGGAACCCAATTTCAGCTGTCTCTAGTAGACATTTCTGAATTTCGATATGACTAATCAAAGTCATTTTAAACTTAATTGAGGTATAATTAATAATATACATAGTCTCTGTGAAATCTTGAAAAGTAGGGCACTCTTGACATTGTGGATTGCTAAATTCTTCCACTGTCACACAGAGTTTGTAAAAGCGAGTCGAACGCTCGTACTGCCCAGTGAATGCTGGAATCTCGTAATGAACACGTTCCACGCAAATCACATTTACTGTTGTCTCATGGTGGTCTTCGGACCTATCCATGACTGAAGAGACTAAAATAAAGTCGAAACAACAGAGCACACTTCTAATCCTGAAAGATGGATTAGTCGTATTGGACATAGCGCAGGCTCAATCAAATTTCGAATCTACAAACCACACACGAACATGGATCGTACACACCCGAGACGGTACGTGTGACAATCTCAATGCTCGGAGAGGTTGAGATTTTGGTTTTGTAATTTGAAAGAACATTCAAAAGAATGTAATTGAAAATTGGCAAGGGATTCGTCCCATTTACCTTCAAAAAGATTAACCTGTAATGAAGCGCTTGTCTTATCCCCATCACAATAACGCGTAACCGGGTTTTAGACGTAGGGCAGATGCTGATCTTAATTGCAGCTATCAACCACGAAAGCTATATGCTGTGGGAACCCTCACGATCGCCGGATAGGCAGATGCCGCCCACACGAATTGTGTAGAAGAGCCTAAACGTGCTACTGTTTGATGATATCAGTGATTCTAAATTGCAGTCTGATTGATAAGACTGACCAGCTCCGCTGGATTTGCAACTACATCACCTGTCACAATCACTTTAACCAATTAATAATTTTGAGTGACTTGTAACATTAGGTGCAAGTGTTTGGCTTCGCAACCTTCTAAAATTCTAAATTAATTTTGCAGGTTAGATGTATTGGTCACGAAACTCGTTCTTGGGGTTATACGTGCGAAAAGACGCCCTAGTGGCGGAATCACTCTTGCAACGTAAAAGGTGCGATTATACGCATAACGATATCATCTGTTTCGGTCTCAGGGCTAGATAGCCCATACCTCATCAGGTGCACACTTTAGTGCACGACAGATTGAATTATAATGTGTTGAGGACGGATTAAATTTTTCATCGTCCAACTGAAATTTTGAATTTTGATGTTTGCACTAAAGTGTGCACCTGATGAGGTATGGGCTATCTAGCCCTGAGACCGAAACAGATGATATCGTTATGCGTATAATCGCACCTTTTACGTTGCAAGAGTGATTCCGCCACTAGGGCGTCTTTTCGCACGTATAACCCCAAGAACGAGTTTCGTGACCAATACATCTAACCTGCAAAATTAATTTAGAATTTTAGAAGGTTGCGAAGCCAAACACTTGCACCTAATGTTACAAGTCACTCAAAATTATTAATTGGTTAAAGTGATTGTGACAGGTGATGTAGTTGCAAATCCAGCGGAGCTGGTCAGTCTTATCAATCAGACTGCAATTTAGAATCACTGATATCATCAAACAGTAGCACGTTTAGGCTCTTCTACACAATTCGTGTGGGCGGCATCTGCCTATCCGGCGATCGTGAGGGTTCCCACAGCATATAGCTTTCGTGGTTGATAGCTGCAATTAAGATCAGCATCTGCCCTACGTCTAAAACCCGGTTACGCGTTATTGTGAGGGGATAAGACAAGCGCTTCATTACAGGTTAATCTTTTTGAAGGTAAATGGGACGAATCCCTTGCCAATTTTCAATTACATTCTTTTGAATGTTCTTTCAAATTACAAAACCAAAATCTCAACCTCTCCGAGCATTGAGATTGTCACACGTACCGTCTCGGGTGTGTACGATCCATGTTCGTGTGTGGTTTGTAGATTCGAAATTTGATTGAGCCTGCGCTATGTCCAATACGACTAATCCATCTTTCAGGATTAGAAGTGTGCTCTGTTGTTTCGACTTTATTTTAGTCTCTTCAGTCATGGATAGGTCCGAAGACCACCATGAGACAACAGTAAATGTGATTTGCGTGGAACGTGTTCATTACGAGATTCCAGCATTCACTGGGCAGTACGAGCGTTCGACTCGCTTTTACAAACTCTGTGTGACAGTGGAAGAATTTAGCAATCCACAATGTCAAGAGTGCCCTACTTTTCAAGATTTCACAGAGACTATGTATATTATTAATTATACCTCAATTAAGTTTAAAATGACTTTGATTAGTCATATCGAAATTCAGAAATGTCTACTAGAGACAGCTGAAATTGGGTTCCAGATTCCAGGAACCAATCAGCATGCGATGACAGATTTCAGTCATCCAAAGGCACTGGACGTGAAAACAAATAAACATCAAAATTGATGAGTCCGTCCACAATAATTTAAGAACAATGAGTAAATACTCAGGTGTGCCTGGTCAACTCTAAGTTGACAATTTCATCTTTTCAAAATTTAGAAACATCAAAATTCAAAATTTCAGTTGGACGATGAAAAATTTAATCCGTCCTCAACACATTAAAATTCAATCTGTCGTGCACTAAAGTGTGCACCTGATGAGGTATGGGCTATCTAGCCCTGAGACCGAAACAGATGATATCGTTATGCGTATAATCGCACCTTTTACGTTGCAAGAGTGATTCCGCCACTAGGGCGTCTTTTCGCACGTATAACCCCAAGAACGAGTTTCGTGACCAATACATCTAACCTGCAAAATTAATTTAGAATTTTAGAAGGTTGCGAAGCCAAACACTTGCACCTAATGTTACAAGTCACTCAAAATTATTAATTGGTTAAAGTGATTGTGACAGGTGATGTAGTTGCAAATCCAGCGGAGCTGGTCAGTCTTATCAATCAGACTGCAATTTAGAATCACTGATATCATCAAACAGTAGCACGTTTAGGCTCTTCTACACAATTCGTGTGGGCGGCATCTGCCTATCCGGCGATCGTGAGGGTTCCCACAGCATATAGCTTTCGTGGTTGATAGCTGCAATTAAGATCAGCATCTGCCCTACGTCTAAAACCCGGTTACGCGTTATTGTGAGGGGATAAGACAAGCGCTTCATTACAGGTTAATCTTTTTGAAGGTAAATGGGACGAATCCCTTGCCAATTTTCAATTACATTCTTTTGAATGTTCTTTCAAATTACAAAACCAAAATCTCAACCTCTCCGAGCATTGAGATTGTCACACGTACCGTCTCGGGTGTGTACGATCCATGTTCGTGTGTGGTTTGTAGATTCGAAATTTGATTGAGCCTGCGCTATGTCCAATACGACTAATCCATCTTTCAGGATTAGAAGTGTGCTCTGTTGTTTCGACTTTATTTTAGTCTCTTCAGTCATGGATAGGTCCGAAGACCACCATGAGACAACAGTAAATGTGATTTGCGTGGAACGTGTTCATTACGAGATTCCAGCATTCACTGGGCAGTACGAGCGTTCGACTCGCTTTTACAAACTCTGTGTGACAGTGGAAGAATTTAGCAATCCACAATGTCAAGAGTGCCCTACTTTTCAAGATTTCACAGAGACTATGTATATTATTAATTATACCTCAATTAAGTTTAAAATGACTTTGATTAGTCATATCGAAATTCAGAAATGTCTACTAGAGACAGCTGAAATTGGGTTCCAGATTCCAGGAACCAATCAGCATGCGATGACAGATTTCAGTCATCCAAAGGCACTGGACGTGAAAACAAATAAACATCAAAATTGATGAGTCCGTCCACAATAATTTAAGAACAATGAGTAAATACTCAGGTGTGCCTGGTCAACTCTAAGTTGACAATTTCATCTTTTCAAAATTTAGAAACATCAAAATTCAAAATTTCAGTTGGACGATGAAAAATTTAATCCGTCCTCAACACATTAAAATTCAATCTGTCGTGCACTAAAGTGTGCACCTGATGAGGTATGGGCTATCTAGCCCTGAGACCGAAACAGATGATATCGTTATGCGTATAATCGCACCTTTTACGTTGCAAGAGTGATTCCGCCACTAGGGCGTCTTTTCGCACGTATAACCCCAAGAACGAGTTTCGTGACCAATACATCTAACCTGCAAAATTAATTTAGAATTTTAGAAGGTTGCGAAGCCAAACACTTGCACCTAATGTTACAAGTCACTCAAAATTATTAATTGGTTAAAGTGATTGTGACAGGTGATGTAGTTGCAAATCCAGCGGAGCTGGTCAGTCTTATCAATCAGACTGCAATTTAGAATCACTGATATCATCAAACAGTAGCACGTTTAGGCTCTTCTACACAATTCGTGTGGGCGGCATCTGCCTATCCGGCGATCGTGAGGGTTCCCACAGCATATAGCTTTCGTGGTTGATAGCTGCAATTAAGATCAGCATCTGCCCTACGTCTAAAACCCGGTTACGCGTTATTGTGAGGGGATAAGACAAGCGCTTCATTACAGGTTAATCTTTTTGAAGGTAAATGGGACGAATCCCTTGCCAATTTTCAATTACATTCTTTTGAATGTTCTTTCAAATTACAAAACCAAAATCTCAACCTCTCCGAGCATTGAGATTGTCACACGTACCGTCTCGGGTGTGTACGATCCATGTTCGTGTGTGGTTTGTAGATTCGAAATTTGATTGAGCCTGCGCTATGTCCAATACGACTAATCCATCTTTCAGGATTAGAAGTGTGCTCTGTTGTTTCGACTTTATTTTAGTCTCTTCAGTCATGGATAGGTCCGAAGACCACCATGAGACAACAGTAAATGTGATTTGCGTGGAACGTGTTCATTACGAGATTCCAGCATTCACTGGGCAGTACGAGCGTTCGACTCGCTTTTACAAACTCTGTGTGACAGTGGAAGAATTTAGCAATCCACAATGTCAAGAGTGCCCTACTTTTCAAGATTTCACAGAGACTATGTATATTATTAATTATACCTCAATTAAGTTTAAAATGACTTTGATTAGTCATATCGAAATTCAGAAATGTCTACTAGAGACAGCTGAAATTGGGTTCCAGATTCCAGGAACCAATCAGCATGCGATGACAGATTTCAGTCATCCAAAGGCACTGGACGTGAAAACAAATAAACATCAAAATTGATGAGTCCGTCCACAATAATTTAAGAACAATGAGTAAATACTCAGGTGTGCCTGGTCAACTCTAAGTTGACAATTTCATCTTTTCAAAATTTAGAAACATCAAAATTCAAAATTTCAGTTGGACGATGAAAAATTTAATCCGTCCTCAACACATTATAATTCAATCTGTCGTGCACTAAAGTGTGCACCTGATGAGGTATGGGCTATCTAGCCCTGAGACCGAAACAGATGATATCGTTATGCGTATAATCGCACCTTTTACGTTGCAAGAGTGATTCCGCCACTAGGGCGTCTTTTCGCACGTATAACCCCAAGAACGAGTTTCGTGACCAATACATCTAACCTGCAAAATTAATTTAGAATTTTAGAAGGTTGCGAAGCCAAACACTTGCACCTAATGTTACAAGTCACTCAAAATTATTAATTGGTTAAAGTGATTGTGACAGGTGATGTAGTTGCAAATCCAGCGGAGCTGGTCAGTCTTATCAATCAGACTGCAATTTAGAATCACTGATATCATCAAACAGTAGCACGTTTAGGCTCTTCTACACAATTCGTGTGGGCGGCATCTGCCTATCCGGCGATCGTGAGGGTTCCCACAGCATATAGCTTTCGTGGTTGATAGCTGCAATTAAGATCAGCATCTGCCCTACGTCTAAAACCCGGTTACGCGTTATTGTGAGGGGATAAGACAAGCGCTTCATTACAGGTTAATCTTTTTGAAGGTAAATGGGACGAATCCCTTGCCAATTTTCAATTACATTCTTTTGAATGTTCTTTCAAATTACAAAACCAAAATCTCAACCTCTCCGAGCATTGAGATTGTCACACGTACCGTCTCGGGTGTGTACGATCCATGTTCGTGTGTGGTTTGTAGATTCGAAATTTGATTGAGCCTGCGCTATGTCCAATACGACTAATCCATCTTTCAGGATTAGAAGTGTGCTCTGTTGTTTCGACTTTATTTTAGTCTCTTCAGTCATGGATAGGTCCGAAGACCACCATGAGACAACAGTAAATGTGATTTGCGTGGAACGTGTTCATTACGAGATTCCAGCATTCACTGGGCAGTACGAGCGTTCGACTCGCTTTTACAAACTCTGTGTGACAGTGGAAGAATTTAGCAATCCACAATGTCAAGAGTGCCCTACTTTTCAAGATTTCACAGAGACTATGTATATTATTAATTATACCTCAATTAAGTTTAAAATGACTTTGATTAGTCATATCGAAATTCAGAAATGTCTACTAGAGACAGCTGAAATTGGGTTCCAGATTCCAGGAACCAATCAGCATGCGATGACAGATTTCAGTCATCCAAAGGCACTGGACGTGAAAACAAATAAACATCAAAATTGATGAGTCCGTCCACAATAATTTAAGAACAATGAGTAAATACTCAGGTGTGCCTGGTCAACTCTAAGTTGACAATTTCATCTTTTCAAAATTTAGAAACATCAAAATTCAAAATTTCAGTTGGACGATGAAAAATTTAATCCGTCCTCAACACATTATAATTCAATCTGTCGTGCACTAAAGTGTGCACCTGATGAGGTATGGGCTATCTAGCCCTGAGACCGAAACAGATGATATCGTTATGCGTATAATCGCACCTTTTACGTTGCAAGAGTGATTCCGCCACTAGGGCGTCTTTTCGCACGTATAACCCCAAGAACGAGTTTCGTGACCAATACATCTAACCTGCAAAATTAATTTAGAATTTTAGAAGGTTGCGAAGCCAAACACTTGCACCTAATGTTACAAGTCACTCAAAATTATTAATTGGTTAAAGTGATTGTGACAGGTGATGTAGTTGCAAATCCAGCGGAGCTGGTCAGTCTTATCAATCAGACTGCAATTTAGAATCACTGATATCATCAAACAGTAGCACGTTTAGGCTCTTCTACACAATTCGTGTGGGCGGCATCTGCCTATCCGGCGATCGTGAGGGTTCCCACAGCATATAGCTTTCGTGGTTGATAGCTGCAATTAAGATCAGCATCTGCCCTACGTCTAAAACCCGGTTACGCGTTATTGTGAGGGGATAAGACAAGCGCTTCATTACAGGTTAATCTTTTTGAAGGTAAATGGGACGAATCCCTTGCCAATTTTCAATTACATTCTTTTGAATGTTCTTTCAAATTACAAAACCAAAATCTCAACCTCTCCGAGCATTGAGATTGTCACACGTACCGTCTCGGGTGTGTACGATCCATGTTCGTGTGTGGTTTGTAGATTCGAAATTTGATTGAGCCTGCGCTATGTCCAATACGACTAATCCATCTTTCAGGATTAGAAGTGTGCTCTGTTGTTTCGACTTTATTTTAGTCTCTTCAGTCATGGATAGGTCCGAAGACCACCATGAGACAACAGTAAATGTGATTTGCGTGGAACGTGTTCATTACGAGATTCCAGCATTCACTGGGCAGTACGAGCGTTCGACTCGCTTTTACAAACTCTGTGTGACAGTGGAAGAATTTAGCAATCCACAATGTCAAGAGTGCCCTACTTTTCAAGATTTCACAGAGACTATGTATATTATTAATTATACCTCAATTAAGTTTAAAATGACTTTGATTAGTCATATCGAAATTCAGAAATGTCTACTAGAGACAGCTGAAATTGGGTTCCAGATTCCAGGAACCAATCAGCATGCGATGACAGATTTCAGTCATCCAAAGGCACTGGACGTGAAAACAAATAAACATCAAAATTACATGAGTGATATTATTAATAAATGAGTTAAAAGATAAAACTTAACCCTTATTATTAATCCATATAAAAAATTTTTAGGGGTTTCATTGTAACATCCCTTTTCACTCGTTATACACAACCGATATTTGCAATTGAGGCGTCATTTTGAAGTTTATTAATAGCGGATGGATCAATAGTAATTGAAGTGGATGTGGTTTTAGGACTTGGTCCCTTACCCTTTAATTCTTTCAAACAATAATTGCGCTTTCTATAACTAGTTATGCCGATCAATTTTGTTTATAAAGGTTATTCCAATCACAAGTGAATATCTTTTGTGTGAAATTATAAATTCTGTTCTGTAACGGTCATTGTCAGAGCTAAAGAATTGTTTAGAATGGTAAAGAACTTATCGACAGAGTTTAATCATGTCCAATTACTGCAATTGCTTAAAATCATTCTAAATAATGTGTTCATGCAATGAAAATACTATGAATACTGAATGTCGAATAATTAATCTAGTCTTTGCGAGCACAAGAAGCATTACTCGAACTCGAGTAGGTAGCTCTAACCCGTATAATCGAGTACTGTAGTTAGTTGGTTGGAACCAAATAATAGTTTTGTTAGTCTCATCTCTTCATGTTTGCAATTCTAGTTGTTTTTTTACTACTCTCTACTTTTATTACTTTATCACTGGTTTGTTTTAATAGATATCGCAATGCAATCACAAACTAGTCTAACATGTTATCAGGCCAATAATGGTTTCATAACGGGTTTTAAATCTCCAATTCTAAAGGCGGTTCTGTGTTCAGCTTTTATCATTTGATTTGTTGTCAAGTCAAGCAAGTCTTTCTTTATAAATATTGTCATTTTATTTTTTTTTTGCGAATTTCCCATATAGAGAAACTCTTATAGGTATGGTAAATTAAAAAATATTAAAAAAGGGCATCACTTAAGTACAGTTAAGGGCTAAGGTGTAGGAACGCTGGCGCTATCTATTACCACTAGATCAAACTCAATTCCCTTGCTTTAAAACAAAAAATGTAATTGTGTAAAAGAACAGAAAACGGGAAGTTAGTAACGAAATTTACCTGGCACATTATCAAAAGTTATATTATATTATATTATTATCAAAAGGGCTACTTTACACGCCTACTCGCTCAAAAACTGGCGAGTTGGCGTGTAAAGTAGCGGCAGCGTCAACTTTTTCCAGAGCTTTTTTACCAGCAGCTTTTGAGCGAGTACGTAGTTCACACTGAGCTAATTTACTAGCTGCGTGTAAAAATTCCGGCTTGTAAGCTCGCCCCGTGTGAACGGGGCTTAAACATTTAACTTTGACAGTTTCAGTACAAGGCGTATGAAATTGGTTTCAGTAGACCTTTGAATACAATATTTTAATATTAACAGCTGATTCATTTAAAGTAGTGTAAAATTATCCATATGGTCGTGATGTAAACAAAACTACAGAGTGAACTTTAAAGGCCTCTGGGGCAGAGCCCCAAGAAAATTTAGCTCGTTTCTCTTTTGAGGGATCACCTACAGACCAATACCTTTCTTTAGACACCCCTACCGAGTTTCTACGCCCAGCCGTTCTCTCAAATTAGCTGTCACAAACAAAAGCAGTTTCAAATTAATATATAGATGAATTAAATTGAATGTATGGCCTACCTACTAACTATAAATATATCAATCTATTTAATTTTGTGTTTTTTTATAGAGTACTAAATAAATAACAGTTGACATTATTAACAAACACTTTTATATCTGCAATCAGATTGTTTGTCCTTATTTTGCAATGTTTGTTTGTATATAGAATCTCTTGGGAGCATAACCTGTACATCTTAACCTCTGCTCTTCGAACTGTCAAATTTAAGTATTTACAGCTGACTTATATTATCTATACTTATTTAATACGCAAGCAGGTTTTTTGTGACAATTACTCCTCCGAAACTACTGAACCGATTGACATGTTTTTGGTGTCATTGGAAAGAGCTTAACGTGAAGTTGTGCAGGAAACTTTCTTTTTAGGGAAATAATTAGAGAGTGAGGCTCTGGGGCCCTTTAAAGTTTCATATTTCTCCATAAGGATAACATGGGAGATGATTTTTATTTACAGAAACATATGTTTGTTACTTGAAAATAGTCAAAGTCTACTACATAATAATTTCTGTGTATTATGACTGTTAATGTATATTACATTTCAATCAAGGATTGTGTACCTTAAAGTTTACCCATAATGGGTCTTACTACTTTATTTTAATGTTGGGAATAGTAGAATTTAGTTGAGAATATGTTACCATGATTTTAGACAACTTTACTATTATATAATAATTTATGTATTTAAAATCACAAATCTTTGACATTATTAAATAATTTTAAACAAAACAGCTGATCTACAAATCAAAAAAGTCATCTACTTCAAGTGAATAATATTGCTACACAAACATAGTTTTTTTTACATATAACTTGATTCTTTTAGCGAATTTCCCATATACCGAATAAGCGAATAAGCTATTACCGTAGGTCTCATGGTAAGACCTGGACCCGGGACCGATTTACTTTTTCGTTGTGAGGTCCCCAGAGGTCAAAAACACCATCCGTTCAAATTCATATATATATATATATATTTATTTATTAAAATATATAAATATATATATCATTAAAAATAAAAAATAAATATTTGTTTTGTTTTCGAATTTGTTTTCTAAATTCATATGTTATTTTGCGGGGCATTGAGCCGCACAGGTTCACTAGTATTAATTAAAATATTAACATTCTTTCAAAATGTAAACATGGACAATTTGGAAGCCTATGGGGAATGGAAAATTGGAAAATTGGAAACATGTGTGAGCTATGTTTAAAGTTTCAAGTCTCTAGCTCATCGGGAAGTATTAAAATTTAAAATTTGCAAGAAAGCGAGTTAATAAAAACAAGCCCATGGAGCGTAGCCCAAGGGAAATATGAAAATTAAATGATATAATATTGCATTGTCTTCCATTTGTGAGCTATGTTTCAAGTTTCAAGTCTCTACCTCATCGGGAAGTTAGTATAAAATTGATTGCAAAATTTGTACCGGACATGAAAGCGAGCTAATAAACACGTTTTAAGATGTAATATAATTCATATATAAGTTAAACAACTTTTTATTAAAATCAAACTATCATATAAATATGGAAAGGAGCTGTTATAATTTTTCTCCTATTTTCTGAGCGAAGCTTACATCTTTCTTAGAACGGATGTCTTGGGGGAAGTCCAAGGGAGCGGCACCGGGGCGGTCAATATCTTCAAAAGAACGCCACCGCGTCTGGATTCAATAGCCCCTTTCGGCCAATACATAGAGACAACCATAAATATGGAAAGGCACTTTTACAACCTAGTTTTCCCTTTCCAATTAACATGACCTAAATCAGTGTGAATAACAAAGTATTGGGGAAGTACAGGAAAGCAAGGTCTAGCACTGCGAATTTAAAATTACATGATAATTCAGTAAAATACTATCATAGATAATAGTTATTTGTGCAACTAGTGAGCAAAGTTAGCAATTGGCTCACTCGAGAGAAATCCTTACTCACGAGCCGTAGGCGAGTGAGAAATGGTTTTTCAAGTTAAGCTATTGCACTTTGCACTCGAGTTGCACATTATATTTTTCCTACAGTTACCATAAAACAAATAAATTGACAAAGAAACGTGCCTTCACGTCCGATCATGCTGGATAGCGAACTCGTTCAAATAAACATAGGTTTACACGTTTGTACCAAATTTCATCAAAATCGGATAATTTTTGCTCGAGTTATCGTGCTAACGGACACACACACACACATATATATATATATATAAATATATAAATATATAAATATATAAAAGCATTATTAAAAACTAAGTACCCTTTTTTTTAATTCATTTTATTATAGTTGTTAAATAAAATGAATTAAAAAAAAGGGTACTTAGTTTTTAATAATGCTTTTACATATCAAAATAGTAGCCCTAATCACTACAGTTTTCTTAATAAATATATAAATATATAAATATATAAATATTTGAATATATAAATATATAAATATATAAATATATAAATATATAAATATATAAATATATAAATATATAAATATATAAATATATAAATATACAAATATATAAATATATAAATATATATATATATATGAATTTGAACGGATGGTGTTTTTGGCCTCTAGGGACCTCAAAACGAAAAAAAACGGTCCCCCGTCCAGGTCTTACCATGAGTACTACGGTAATAGCTTATTCCCTATATGGGAAATTCGCTAAAACTTAATTTTTACTGTGACAGCTGACGATTAAATAAATTGCAGACAAATGTAAACAAAACGTTGTCCAAAACAAATTTTTCTTCCTATACGAACTCCATGCTAACTTTGACCTTCTGTGGGGCGAGGCCCATTGGGCATTTGGCAAAATCGCTTCTTATTTTCTGCCTACGCTATGAGAGGAATATGTATGCAAAATCTCATACTTGTAGGTGCTGTGGTTTGGCCTGTGCGTTGATCGGAATTTCGCATTTAAATATATAGATTATTATAACTACATTATTATATTATAGTAGCCAGCGTCACGTAGTGACTTAAAATTCGTGATATTTTAATAAATTCACATTTTCTACTGCTCTGATGTAAGTTGAAAATCATCTATTTTTTACTTGATAATATCATGAACGTATCACTGTCCTGTGTTTTTTTAAGCAAACCCTGAACATTGCTTGATGAACATAATTTTTTTAGGGTTTCCGTTTTTTTACAAATTAAGTTGTAAATGTTTTTGGTGTTATTGGAAAGAGCGCAACGTGAAGTTGTGCAGGAAACTTTCTTTTTAGGAAAATAATTAGATAGTGAGGCCCTGAGGTCCTTTAAAGTTTCGTATTCCTCCATAAGATTAACATGGGAAACAAACATTGTTATGAAACTCCAGCTGTTGTCAGATATGAAAAGTGAGAAGAAGAACATAATAATGTTAATTGTAAACATTCAATAGGTTTGCTAATTTGACAGTTTGCTACAAACGTTTACTTACTTGGTTAAAATTAAATATTTACTAAGTATTTGAATTTGGGTTGGCGTAAATATTAAAATGGTCAAAAGCGATAGGGCCTGGATAATTTGATATACTAAAAAGAAAACTGAATCAACACTATGCTGCATTTCTAAGTTATCATTGAAAGAGCCGATTTGCAAACTATGGAAACATAGGAAAGTCATAGATCACCACCAAGGAGAAGAAATAGAAATATTTTTTTGTTTTGAATTTATAATCGTTATTTTGGACATAGACTAACCAACTAACTAAGGGAGTATGTTTTATCTATGTTTTGGACGACCTAATGCGGCTATAAGTAAGGCTATTTGTAGAAAACACTAAAAAACAAGATCAGCTTTTAAAAAATTATAAGATATATAAAAGAAATGTTGATTATATTGATCTGTATTGTACATCTTGAGTATGTACATAATCTTTAAGTCGAATCTTTTTTTAAAGTCATAAATTATAACTATTATTTGTTTTAAAATAACGCCTGTGCTGTAATACTTAGCAATTGCTCGAATTCAAGAAACAGATACACTAGTTAACATTAACAAGGCGTAGTAAGTATCTAGAAAACTGAGTTATATCGGAATTTTGGTAGGAACAGGAAGCCGGGTCCAGGCTGATTGCGAGTTTCTCGTTGTGTGTGTGACTGTGACTGTATGGCTGTGTAGGTATGTTGCCATGCCAACCGCCACGAGCCACGTGGACGTACAGTAGTTCAAACATGAACCAGTAGAGCGCGGCCCAGATCAGTCAGTCAGTGGCAATGGCAATATTTAAAAATATTATCCAACGGTCGTTTCAGAGCGATCTGTTGTGTTCTTGTTCTAATGTTCCATTGTGTGTGACTGAATCAAAGTCAAAGTCAAAATTATTTATTCCATAAAATAAAAAACAATATTACAATACATTGTAAGTAAAAAACAACAAACAGAATCACTGAATTGATCACTAACGTTGGCCAGGGTGCTATCGCAGCATTCAACCTTCACCCAAAAATGGTAGACAACAATTTCATTATTGAACCGTATGTTGTCGCCTTAAAAGCATGTATTGCTTGTAATGATTGGTAAGGATATATTTTGTATCCCGTTTCCAGTGATATGGGATACAAAATATGTCCTTACCAATAAAAGATATTAAAATAAAAATTAAACATAAAATTGGTCAGTCACCGTGTTGTTTATGATGTATTGAACTACTTTGAGATAAGTTCAATTCTTGATAAACTACTTGATTTTGATTTTTCATATACAGTAGTATCAATATTGAAGTTTACACATAGTACATTGAATTATATTTCAGTAACTTATTCCATATATATCAATATTTCCAAACGCAGCCTATTGCTACCGGCAAAAGTTACGTTGGCATTGTTTTCTTGTTTTCGTCAAAACCTTTTAAGTTAGTTTATATATTAATTACTATTCTGAATCCTGAGCCCTAAACGTGGTTTATATACGAAGTGATGTTGGTGTTCACTAACCTAAATAAAACGACTTGATTGAATTTAAATAAATGAATTAGTTTTGTTTTTATTTGATTACAGTTAAATACGAGTTTGATCGTACAGAGACTAGACAAATGTATTGAAATTGGGAAAACCGACAAATATTCTATTATTTTGTCATGATTGCAAAAACTGTAGTGACGAATAAATCAATGTGAATTTATATTTATAACCTTGTTACCGACCTCTTCTGATGGACTGAGAGCTAAGGAGGTCGTCTTTGGAAAACGCCGAAATATGTCTGGGGTTGTAAATTCTTGGCTAGCAGCTACGAAGGTCAACGAACGTCAAAGAGATGCCGCTGTCTCGGGTTTTCCTTAAGGGTTGGTTGTTAACAGGTGTTCGCACGGTGACACTATAGGGAGAGAAAGTAGGGACGGGAGCGAAACCATGTCGGTCAGCGCTAGATCAAAGCTGTGAGACGGCCCCGTCAGCCCATGTATTTCATACTTTTTTTGTAGTCTCGGGGAGAAATTCCAAGCCGGGCGTGGCGCCGTTTTCAATTTCAACACTTCCTTATGAAGCCCCTGACCTTGGTTGAATCTTTTTTCCCTACGCTAAGTTTGTTAGTTTATGGTAATATGTTATAAACAACAGACGAATAAGACGTTATACCATAATAATATTATGATGGACTACCATTAGACATTTAAGGCTTCCTTGAGTAAAGTAAACTCACTTACTTACCTCAATGAACCACACGATCACAGGCGAGAGGATAGATGTATGGGTATTCATCTATCCTATCGCCTGTGATCGTGTGGTTAGAGCATGATTATTGAATAGTTAGGTCAACCATATACATTTTGCCAGATAACTTCGTAATTTACTGGACTGCCTCAATCATATTTATACTGAGTATTCTACACATTGTATATTACCATTAGAATAGCTCAAAGTTGATGTGATAGGCTTGGGAAAAAAGATTATGCACTTTTTATGTTCGGAGTTTTAATTGATCGCGTTATGTTAAGCCATAGCTACGTATAATGTACACTACGGTCTCAAATATGCCTTTTAAAATACGTCAATTAATTAGTTTTAACTTGTATACACGTTTTATCAATGTATAATTGACATTATATAAATATAAAAACATCATTTCGCACCGTATTGTCATTGATTTATGTTTCCGACATCCCTGCAAAACACGTTTGTGGCGTACGCAGGCGTACCAACCCACATCTATTACAAACCGAAACTTTTCCTGACGCAAATTCTATAAACCATATACATTTTGCCAAATAACTTCGTAATTCACTGGACTGCCGCAATCATATTTATACTGAGTATTCTACACATTGTATATTACCATTAGAATACCTCAAAGTTGATGTGATGGGCTTAGGAAAAAGATTGTGCACTTTTCCTGATGCGAGTTCCTATCAACCATATACATTTTGCCATATAACTTCGTAATTTACAGGACTGCCGCAATCATACTCATACTGATTATTCTACACATTGTATATTACCATTAGAATACCTCAAAGTTGATGTGATGGGCTCAGGAAAAAGATTGTGCACTTTTCCTGATGCGAGTTCCTATCAACTAAATACATTTTGCCATATAACTTCGTAATTTACTGGACTGCCGCGATCATACTCATACTGATTATTCTACACATTGTATATTACCATTAGAATACCTCAAAGTTGATGTGATGGGCTTAGGAAAAAGATTGTGCACTTTTCCTGATGCGAGTTCCTATCAACCATATACATTTTGCCATATAACTTCGTAATTTACTGGACTGCCGCAATCATACTCATACTGATTATTCTACACATTGTACATTACCATTAGAATACCTCAAAGTTGATGTGATGGGCTTAGGAAAAAGCTTGTGCACTTTTCCTGATGCGAGTTCCTATCAACTATATACATTTTGCCATATGACTTCTTAATTTACTGGACTGCCGCAATCATACTCATACTGATTATTCTACACATTGTATATTACCATTAGAATACCTCAAAAATGATGTGATGGGCTTAGGAAAAAGATTGTGCACTTTTCCTGATGCGAGTTCCTATCAACCATATACATTTTGCCATATAACTTCGTAATTTACTGGACTGCCGCAATCATACTCATACTGATTATTCTACACATTGTACATTACCATTAGAATACATCAAAGTTGATGTGATGGGCTTACGAAAAAGATTGTGCACTTTTCCTGATGCGAGTTCCTATCAACTATATACTTTTTGCCATATAACTTCGTAATTTACTGGACTGCCGCAATCATATTTACCCTGAGTATTCTACACATTGTATATTACCATTAGAATACCTCAAAGTTGATGTGATGGGCTTAGGAAAAAGATTGTGCACTTTTCCTGATGCGAGTTCCTATCAACCATATACTTTTTGCCATATAACTTCGTAATTTACTGGACTGCCGCAATCATACTCATACTGATTATTCTACACATTGTATGTTACCATTAGAATACCTCAAAGTTGATGTGATGGGCTCAGGAAAAAGATTGTGCACTTTTCCTGATGCGAGTTCCTATCAACCATATACATTTTGCCATATAACTTCGTAATTTACTGGACTGCCACGATCATACTCATACTGATTATTCTACACATTGTATATTACCATTAGAATACCTCAAAGTTGATGTGATGGGCTTAGGAAAAAGATTGTGCACTTTTCCTGATGCGAGTTCCTATCAACCATATACATTTTGCCATATAACTTCGTAATTTACTGGACTGCCGCAATCATACTCATACTGATTATTCTACACATTGTACATTACCATTAGAATACCTCAAAGTTGATGTGATGGGCTTAGGAAAAAGCTTGTGCACTTTTCCTGATGCGAGTTCCTATCAACTATATACATTTTGCCATATGACTTCTTAATTTACAGGACTGCCGCAATCATACTCATACTGATTATTCTACACATTGTATATTACCATTAGAATACCTCAAAGTTGATGTGATGGGCTCAGGAAAAAGATTGTGCACTTTTCCTGATGCGAGTTCCTATCAACCATATACATTTTGCCATATAACTTCGTAATTTACTGGACTGCCGCAATCATACTCATACTGATTATTCTACACATTGTACATTACCATTAGAATACATCAAAGTTGATGTGATGGGCTTACGAAAAAGATTGTGCACTTTTCCTGATGCGAGTTCCTATCAACTATATACTTTTTGCCATATAACTTCGTAATTTACTGGACTGCCGCAATCATATTTACCCTGAGTATTCTACACATTGTATATTACCATTAGAATACCTCAAAGTTGATGTGATGGGCTTAGGAAAAAGATTGTGCACTTTTCCTGATGCGAGTTCCTATCAACCATATACTTTTTGCCATATAACTTCGTAATTTACTGGACTGCCGCAATCATACTCATACTGATTATTCTACACATTGTATGTTACCATTAGAATACCTCAAAGTTGATGTGATGGGCTCAGGAAAAAGATTGTGCACTTTTCCTGATGCGAGTTCCTATCAACCATATACATTTTGCCATATAACTTCGTAATTTACTGGACTGCCGCGATCATACTCATACTGATTATTCTACACATTGTATATTACCATTAGAATACCTCAAAGTTGATGTGATGGGCTTAGGAAAAAGATTGTGCACTTTTCCTGATGCGAGTTCCTATCAACCATATACATTTTGCCATATAACTTCGTAATTTACTGGACTGCCGCAATCATACTCATACTGATTATTCTACACATTGTACATTACCATTAGAATACCTCAAAGTTGATGTGATGGGCTTAGGAAAAAGCTTGTGCACTTTTCCTGATGCGAGTTCCTATCAACTATATACATTTTGCCATATGACTTCTTAATTTACTGGACTGCCGCAATCATACTCATACTGATTATTCTACACATTGTATATTACCATTAGAATACCTCAAAAATGATGTGATGGGCTTAGGAAAAAGATTGTGCACTTTTCCTGATGCGAGTTCCTATCAACCATATACATTTTGCCATATAACTTCGTAATTTACTGGACTGCCGCAATCATATTTACCCTGAGTATTCTACACATTGTATATTACCATTAGAATACCTCAAAATTGATGTGATGGGCTTAGGAAAAAGATTGTGCACTTTTCCTGATGCGAGTTCCTATCAACCATATACTTTTTGCCATATAACTTCGTAATTTACAGGACTGCCGCAATCATACTCATACTGATTATTCTACACATTGTATATTACCATTAGAATACCTCAAAGTTGATGTGATGGGCTTAGGAAAAAGATCGTGCACTTTTCCTGATGCGAGTTCCTATCAACCATATACACTTTGCCTTATAGCATCGTAAATCACTGGACTGCCTCAATCATATTTATACTGAGTATTCTACACATTGTATATTACCATTAGAATACCTCAAAGTTGATGTGATGGGCTCAGGAAAAAGATTGTGCACTTTTCCTGATGCGAGTTCCTATCAACCATATACATTTTGCCATATAACTTCTTAATTTACTGGACTGCCGCAATCATACTCATACTGATTATTCTACACATTGTATATTACCATTAGAATACCTCAAAGTTGATGTGATGGGCTCAGGAAAAAGATTGTGCACTTTTCCTGATGCGAGTTCCTATCAACCATATACATTTTGCCATATAACTTCGTAATTTACTGGACTGCCGCAATCATACTCATACTGATTATTCTACACATTGTATATTACCATTAGAATACATCAAAGTTTATGTGATGGGCTTACGAAAAAGATTGTGCACTTTTCCTGATGCGAGTTCCTATCAACTATATACTTTTTGCCATATAACTTCGTAATTTACTGGACTGCCGCAATCATATTTACCCTGAGTATTCTACACATTGTATATTACCATTAGAATACCTCAAAGTTGATGTGATGGGCTTAGGAAAAAGATTGTGCACTTTTCCTGATGCGAGTTCCTATCAACCATATACTTTTTGCCATATAACTTCGTAATTTACTGGACTGCCGCAATCATACTCATACTGATTATTCTACACATTGTATATTACCATTAGAATACCTCAAAGTTGATGTGATGGGCTTAGGAAAAAGATTGTGCACTTTTCCTGATGCGAGTTCCTATCAACCATATACACTTTGCCTTATAGCTTCGTAAATCACTGGACTGCCTCAATCATATTTATACTGAGTATTCTACACATTGTATATTACCATTAGAATACATCGAATTTGATGTGATGGGCTTAGGGTCAACATTGTGCACTTTTTCCTGATGCAAGTTCCTATCAACCATATACATTTTGCCATATAACTTCGTAATTTAGGGGACTGCCTCAATCATATTTATACTGAGTATTCTAGACATTGTATATTACCTTTATAATAGCTTAAAGGTGGTGTGATGGGCTTAGGAAAACGATTATGCACTTTTTTATGTTCGGAGTTTTAATTGATCGCGTTATGATAAGCCATAGCTACGTATAATGTACAGTACGGTCTCAAATATGCCTTTTAAAATACGCCAATTAATTAGTTTTAACGTGTATACACGTTTTATCAAGGTATAATTGACATTATATAAATGAAAAAACATCATTTCGCACCGTATTGTCATTGAATTGCGTTTCCGACATCCCTGCAAAACACGTTTGTGGCGCCCACAGGCGTACCAACCCACATCTATTACAAACCGAAAAAGCGCCGATGAAAAGAGCCGCTAACTTCACGACGGTTCTGGGACTGGGACTAGGGAGGTGTGATCCGCTAACATAAACGATCTGGATGCAACTTAAACTTAATTATTAATTTACTTTTAAATTATTTATTACAATGGATCTGCGCTCCTGTTTGGTCTCTATTGGATTTGTAGGATTATGTTTCTTTGGTATACCTATTCATATCGACGATACAAATTTGGCTGATCACAAGTTGCTCTTTCAGTCTTACGTGAAAAAATACGACAAACATTACAGTCAAAACTCTGTGGAATACGAATTGCGGTTTCAAAGATTTCAGGTAAGTTAATTACTGAGCATTTATTCAATTTTAACCTTGTACCTGACTATATTTAGGACTAGGCTTTTGTAATGTAGCCTATTTATTACTAAACCAGTTTCATTAACTCTCATTGCACTATTATAGTGCATATTATAATGCTTTAAGAAGGCCTAGGCCAATCCCTCAAAAATATGCCAAGCTACTCATTCCTTAAAGTGGGCATATAAGGACTGGAAATAGCCTAAGTGTTATGTAACACCAGGCTTCCAACTAAGTTGCATGATGTAACACTACTATCTGCTCTAGGGCGCTCCAAACCTGGCTACGCCACTGATAAAACATCAATTAATACGTAAACAGATCATAAGTTAACTCAATTCACTGTTCACAAAAAAAAGTATGTTGTAGAAATGTTATATTAGGCTAAACCTAATCAAAATCAATACCTATACAGTATTTATAATCAAACCCATAATTTATCGCAGGTTCTCTGCGAAACTGTACCCCTTTACTTCATACACTGGCAGCTTACTTATCTTAAGAAAATTTGCCATAGCCTATTTTACTTACTCACTTACTTACTGATGGGGCGCACAAATCTCAGTTGATTTTACAGGTAGACCTAAATTAGGCCCGAATGTTTCATAACTTAATCCCCTTGAAATTTTTGAAAATTACAATAAAACTACCTACCCTTAATGTAAAATGTTGACACGCGACAATAAAGAAAAGTCATTTAAGTAAGGCTGTTGATGACATCTTAAAAGCTAAAATAAACTTATTCTAAATTGTTTAGGAATGGGGGACCCCGCCTTACATCTTGTCAACGATTTTAGAAAACCTGGAAACGTTTGAGGCTGATGGTGGATTGTTATGCACACTGCTCGATTTTTAAAAATGAGTTGACGGTACTGTTACCTATTTAATGTGATTAACTTAGTACAGTACCTATTTATGTAGGCCTAATCATGCCAATATTTTATATTGCCGAAAGAGAAGTAACGGAACTCCCTTCCACCACATTCCCCTGCAAATTGAGCACTGGTTATGTGGTTTTTATAGACGTCTGTCAGAAAAATCAGTCTCAAGTTTATGATAAATGACTATTGTGCTTGTGCTAGAATATGTGAAAACACAAATAATTTAATTGTTATTTTGCATTTCATACAGTAAATTAGGCTTACTTATACTGTATAAAACCAACACAACTTCTAAATTGTTGGCTTATGGCCTTTTGCAGTTTTTTTTTGTTTTTTTTTTCTGAACCTTACAATTCTTTTATCAATTTGATTTGTACTGTGCAAAAGGTTTGACTTACGTTCATGGTAAATTACAATCGCTAGGCTACATATTAAATAAACTGACTGCACTCTGTGTTCAGAATTAATTGTTTATCTTAGCTATAGGCCTACAGTTAATTTTCAGTGGGTAAGTTAGTTATTATTACCTCCTCCTTGACCGAGACCAGCATACTTAGCCGTACCTGATGTAGGTTGCGTCAATTTACAAATTTACACTAAGAGTTTATACTCTGAAAAGCTCCATATAACTTATATAAATAAAAATAACTTTATCGTACTTTTGCGATAACTTGAGCTAGGGTTATAAAGTTATATGTTTAGTGTGTAGCATTATGAAAGTCGTGACGTAACATTGTAGCCAGAGTTCAACACCCCAGTATCTGGAATTTTTGGTATAGGGTCATTCTAAAAAATCGGGCACTTTTTGGTTCAATATCACTTAATGCTTTATTTACATTTTAATATATATTTTAAAATACCTAAGGCTTAGCTTTAAGTTTTACGTAATTGATTCTATTACTTTTTTTAAATGCAGATAATTTATTCCAATAAAAATACTGTCCACAGTATGTGAGATCTCACCTCCGTTACTTGTCCCCAGACTTAGATTCAATATTTCACCGCTTGATTGTGTGTTAATTTGTTTAAAATTGTAATATTGAAATAGGCTGGAAAGTAGTGAACCTCTTTAAGTACTAATAATTATCATGTTTCTGAATTTTTTTAAATTATTAAAGTGCCTAACAAATATCCAAAGTTAGTCCCCAGTTGCAGCCTCACCTCCGTGAAGAACTGTTATTAGTTTGATATACTGTTCATAGAGAGCTCTAGAAGCTGTCTTTTTCAATAGTGAAAGAGAACTGGTAGCCATCTTGCTCCTTGTGCAGTTTTGTAGTGTAATAGGCTTTTTTATGTGAGATTTTGTTGCTAATTGTTACAAGAAGAAGGATTGACATTTGGTTCCATCACCTCCGTTACTACATATTTAATGTAAGTATTAAAGTTTAAATTAATTTATTTGTAATAATCTGTTTGCAGACAAGTGCAAATAATCACTAAGCAACATTTCAAAACCTAACCTCAAATGAAAGCATTACCACATGGTGGTTTTCTTAATGTTTCTCACCTCCGTTACTCTCACCTCCGTGAACAGTAGATTTCACGGAGGTGAGAATATTTGGTAACGGAGTGTGATGATAATGATTGGCTAGAGTTAATTTGTATGAGCTCTTTTTTATCATTGTTATAACAGTATTGACAATTAGTGTAACTATTTTAGTTATTTTCAAAATAAAAATCCAAGAAAATTGTGTTAAAATTAGGCCTTACTACTAAAATTGACTTCCCCACAAAAATGTTAAAACACTCTAAATCAAGTAGGCCTACTCCTCAAAAATAATCATTTTAACCTACTTTTCAAATAGGCCTAATAGTTTTTATTTGAAATGAAGAGATTTTTAAAAAGTATACACTTTAGACAATACTATTAATTTTGTGTCCTTTCAGATGCATATCAATTTTTAACGTCCACTGAAAATGTAACGTTACGGTATGACACCTGTTGAGAAAAGACGTTTAAATCCTGATAAAGACAATGAAAAGAAAAAGCTACTAATGCGTCAACTAAGGCAAAAAATAAAAGACAATCCTGTGTTGTATGAAGAATCAAAACGGAAAGAAAGAGAAAGGTATCATGCCCGTAAGGAAGCTGGAAAAATAAAAACAATAGACAAAGTGACCCCCAGAGAACAAAGGAAGGTTAGAAAAGCTTGGCGTGAAAGAAGCAAGAGATGTTATGATTTAAAGAAAAAGACAAAAGAACTAGAAGACATATTGGAAGCCAACACTCCTCCAGGAAGTCCTGAAAATGTAAACATGGTTTCGGTTGTTGTAAATGAAGAAAGTACTTCTAAGGAAAAGGCTGGAAAAAAGAGAAGACGTAAACATAGAAGATACCTCAATGAAAAAATTAAAAAACTTGAGGAAAGGCTCAAAAAAGCTGAAAGAAATGCTGCAAAATATAAAAAGAGAGCTCAACGACTAGAAACCTCAAAAAAAGATACTCCTAAGAAAAATGTTGAGAAGCTAATCCAAAACCAACGTGTATCACCACAAGTAAAAAAACAATTACTTTTTGGTGAGGTGCTAATAAAACAACTTAAAGAAAACTTTAAAGACAAAAATAAGTATAGAAAAGTTATAACAGGAGTAGCAGGGAAAATAATAAAAAAATACAAGATGACTTCCACTCTAGGCAATATACTGTCTTCAAAGGCATTACGCTATGAAAACAAAGTTAAACAAAAAGAAACTTTGAAGAAAAAATGTGAATTAACAAGGAAACATGTTGTGGACTTTCTAGAAAAGGACGATAACAGTAGGTTATGTCCAGGTAAAAAGGACACAATCACAAGAAAGAAAGACAAACGACAAAAGAGGTTTTTGAATGATTCTCTCCAAAACTTGTTTAAGGACTTTAGTGCAGAACTGCCTCAGTTGAAATTAAGTTACGCAACATTTTGTAAGTTCAGACCATTTTGGATAGTGTTTCCAAAAGTAACTGAGAGAGACACATGTAAATGTGTACAACATGAAAACATGCATCTGCTTGTTGACAAACTTCATACTAAAAAAGTAATTGAACAGAAATCATCTTACGAGCTTTGTAAAAGTCTGTGCTGTGAAGGTGATCATTTAAAAGAAAAATGCCTCGAAAGACGATGCAGTTTATGTAAAAATAAGACCATGGTTATGCTCCCTACTTGTGAAGAAAATGACACCATTATTTATCACCAGTGGGTAACTAAAAAAGTTCCCATTACAGTAAAAGGAAATAATAAAGTTTGCCAAAAGTCAGTTAAGGAAGAATTTATATCTACAAATAAAAAAGCATTTGACATGCTTGCAAAATCAGTGTTTAAATTCATGATTCATGTCTCAAAGATCAAGCACCAAAGAGCTACCATACAAAACATAAAGAAAACCTTGAAGCAAGATGAGGTTTTGATTCATTCTGATTTTAGCGAAAATTATAATTGTAAATATGAAAGTGAAATACAGTCTGCACATTTTGGAGGTTCCAAAGCTCAACTTAGCCTTCACACTGTAATTGTGTATTACAAGTGCAGATTGTCTTCAGAAGTTGTATGTAAATCCTTCTGTACTGTTTCTGCAGATCTCAGACATCCCTCTGCAGCAGTTTGTGCTCATTTAGAGCCACTAATTAAAGAAGTGAGAAACTTGGTACCGTCCCTTAATACTGTGCACTTTTTAAGTGACAGCGTAGTAAACCAGTACCGAAATAAAGCAATGTTTTATTTCATAGGTAATGAGTTAACTAAACTATTTAAAGTCAAGGAGCTGCGCTGGCACTATTCTGAAAGTGGCCATGGCAAAGGGGCGCCCGATGGCATTGGGGGTTGCTTAAAAAGAAATGCCGACACCTTAGTGGCCCTAGGAAGAGACATCTCTTCATTTGAAAAGTTTATTTTCGAATTGAAAACTCAATGTCCAGGAGTCACAATAATACCTGTGACAAAGGAAGCCATTGACTTATTTTCAACTCCGGCAACCTTAGAGACTTTTAAAGGAACCCTACAAGTACATGAAATTGTTTGGACAGAAAAAGATAGCAATGTTCTTCAAGCCAGAAAATTAAGCTGCTTAAAATGTGATGCAGCAAAAACTTGCAACCATTATGGGATTAGCAAGATAAATCTTAACGACAAAAGTATCCTTTTGAGAAATATATTTTATAACTTAGAAACTAGAAACATAAACACATATTTTAAACACACACATGGGCCTTAACATATTTACACATAAAATACGTACACATGTATTAAACATATTTTGTTTATTGATTATAAACATAATTTAATTTATGTATTTAAAATTTCAAGTACATACTTGTTACACATAATTATGTAATTTTATGAAACTGACACAAAATGTGAAATTTAATCAATAAGTATGGTATTTGTTCCATTTCTTGCCATTTTCCTCTATGGTATTTGTTAAATGTGTAACTTTGCTACTTTTTTCTATAATCTGTTTCAAACCCTATTTTCCTTAACCAATTTTCAGCAGATAACAACAAAGAACTTCAGACAGTTGACAGCTTGGATGCACAACTTGAGGATTCAAGTGACGCCTGGGACTTACCAAAAAGTATCCTTCTAAACAAGTTTTTTTTCCAGTCATATTTATTGATTGTCTATCCTTGATTTTAGGTACCTACCAATTATCATTGTGCCAATTATCATTGTATCTTAAATCTACACATTAATGAATTTGCAATATTTTGAGTATATTCCTTGACTATTTACTAGGTGGTACTACTCAACGTAAACGAATCAAATACAAAGATGTTTACTCCGACAGTGAGGACGATGCTGATTTCAATGTCGGACGTAATGACTATGTACTAGTGAAGCTGAGTGGCAAGAAAAGTGTTAAGCATTATGTTGCTGTAGTAACAGCAAAGTTAAGTGATGAGTTAGAAGTGAAATTCATGAAAAACAATGGATTCAACATTTTTGTTTTCCCACCTGTTGAAGATTGTTCTTTCATTAATATTGAAGATGTTGTCGGTGTTCTGGGACAGCCTCGTGTGGACAACAGGGAAAGATATTCATTTGAAAATATTGGCAAATATAGTTCAATTAAAATATACTAGAAACAGAAAGTTAAAAATGAAAAAAAATGTTACACGTGTACTCGCAATACTTGTTTTTTAAGATTTGAGAAAATTACAAATTGTTGTTTATTGTTTTTAACACATAAGGTACAATGAATAATATCATTTGTAATCTTTAATTCATTGTCAAGAAAAAATAAAGTTTGTTAATCTTTTGCAGTTGTTATTAAATTGTCATATTAATTTCCATTAGCGTCACTTCTGTGGACAACCTTTTTCTAAGGTTTAACCTACATAATTGTTACAAAACTTGGGCAAATAACTTGTTTAGTTATATAATATTATAAACAAAATTTAAAGTAAGTTTTATCAATGTTTATTGTGCTTAAAACTCATAATATAGCGTTTCATCACTTCTGTGGTCATGACCATCACTTCCGTGGACAAGGTTTAGAAAAAAATTACTTTCTTGCGCTAAATAATTTTTTCTAAGCTCAGCTACTATGATATTTTGTTTTCTAGTGATATAACGAAGATATTCAGGTAAGTTTTGACAAAATTTCTTTCTTAAATAAAAATTAATCAAAGTGTACCATTTTTGTAGAACGACCCAAACAATAAAATCTCACCTCCGTTACTATAACCTCACCTCCGCGAAAAGGCTGATCAATTTTTTTTAATTTCGCTAAAAACTGTTTATGATCTTTGTTGACCATACCTATGACAGTTATGTTCTTTAACTTAACAGTACAAAAATATATAAAACATATATTTTTAAGAAAAAATTTTATTTTTTTTTATTTTGTTGAAATGTGCCCGATATTTGAGAATGACCCAATAACACCTTGATTGGTCTGTCTATAACATCGATGTATAAAAACTCTCTGGATTGCACGCTCAGGTTGAAGTTAACATATTTTCATTGAAATTAAGGCCTAAAATGTTATCAATGCAAAACAGAGTAGGCTACTATAATAATGTGTAATAATGTCTTAAGGTATTATAACAAATCACAGTACCAGTAGTATTATTTTCCCTAAACTACCATGTGTTATCTTTTTTCAGGAATCTTTAAAAATAATAGAGAAATTGAATAGTCAGCGGAGTGGAGAAAATAGTGCTTACTATGGTTTAACACACTTTTCTGACCTGTCACCGGATGAGTTTACTAAACACAAACTGCAGTCCACACTTCCCAAACGACTGTTGAAACACCAAAGCCACAAAGTTAGTGCAACCTATCATCAGTACCACCACCACAAACACAGTCATTCCCACAACATAGCAAAACGTGCTGTAGATCTACCAGACAAAGTTGATTGGTAAGTTTTGTCTCGTTCACTTTTTTAGGGATTCAGTCATGGCATGTACGAGCTTCAAACAAATCCTGTGTTCAATGCAGTAAATCAAGAGTTCTTATACAAATGTTCCTAAAAAGTTCAAACCATCAAAGCAATGTTACCTACTTGATTTTGGCTACTTGAAATATGATTGCTAATGGGTAGTTTTAAATTAAAAATATAAATTAGGTAAATAGTTTTTAACTAAATTAGTGTTTGATTCAAAGAATTTGTGACTAATCCCTCTAGAATTTGCTGTATATGACCGTGATGTGATTGTAGGAGAGGCAAAGGAGCTGTGACTGGAGTCAACAACCAGAAGACCTGTGGGGCCTGTTGGGCCTTCAGCTCAGTGCAGACCATAGAGTCCATGAACTTCCTTAAGACTGGAGTGTTGGAGAAACTCAGTGTACAAGAGGTCAGTTTATTGTTAAGATCATTACCATATTACTTAGAGCCCTCAGAAGTTTTGCTCATACCCATACTGTAGTTAGAGAGAAGCTACTTACTAAAGTAAGAATGAATGAATGAATTTCTGTTGTTACTAGCAGATTTATAAATATTGAAAGTACCTATTATTAAAGGTTAACCTTATTATAAAGAACATCAATATGAGATTTTTATACAAGAGAGATGAGCCTTTCCTCGAACTAAGTGACACAAATTCAAGACATAATGAATGTTACTCATATGTATCCCTAACCAGGTGATAGACTTTGCTCGTAATGGCAACCTGGGCTGTGATGGTGGAGACACCTGCAGTCTGCTTACATGGCTCTCTGACAACAAGATCAAGGTGGAGCCAGAGAAGTCCTACCCTCTAGTGCTGCAGCCTCAAGACATAATGGATGTTACTCATTTGTGTCCCTGACCAGTTGATAGACTGTGCTCGTAATGGCAACCTGAACTGTGATGGTGGAGACACCTGCAGTCTGCTTACATGGCTCTCTGACAACAAGATCAAGGTGGAGCCAGAGAAGTCCTACCCTCTAGTGTTGCAGACTCAAGACATAATGGATGTTACTCATATGTGTCCCTGACCAGGTGATAGACTTTGCTCGTAATGGCAACCTGGGCTGTGATGGTGGAGACACCTGCAGTCTGCTTACATGGCTCTCTGCCAACAAGATCAAGGTGGAGCCAGAGAAGTCCTACCCTTTAGTGCTGCAGACTCAAGACATAATGGATGTTACTCATATGTGTCCCTGACCAGGTGATAGACTGTGCTCGTAATGGCAACCTGGGCTGTGATGGTGGAGACACCTGCAGTCTGCTTACATGGCTCTCTGCCAACAAGATCAAGGTGGAGCCAGAGAAGTCCTACCCTCTAGTGCTGCAGACTCAAGACATAATGGATGTTACTCATATGTGTCCCTGACCAGGTGATAGACTGTGCTCGTAATGGCAACCTGGGCTGTGATGGTGGAGACACCTGCAGTCTGCTTACATGGCTCTCTGCCAACAAGATCAAGGTGGAGCCAGAGAAGTCCTACCCTCTAGTGCTGCAGACTCAAGACATAATGGATGTTACTCATATGTGTCCCTGACCAGGTGATAGACTGTGCTCGTAATGGCAACCTGGGCTGTGATGGTGGAGACACCTGCAGTCTGCTTACATGGCTCTCTGCCAACAAGATCAAGGTGGAGCCAGAGAAGTCCTACCCTCTAGTGTTGCAGACTCAAGACATAATGGATGTTACTCATATGTGTCCCTGACCAGGTGATAGACTGTGCTCGTAATGGCAACCTGGGCTGTGATGGTGGAGACACCTGCAGTCTGCTTACATGGCTCTCTGACAACAAGATCAAGGTGGAGCCAGAGAAGTCCTACCCTCTAGTGTTGCAGACTCAAGACATAATGGATGTTACTCATATGTGTCCCTGACCAGGTGATAGACTGTGCTCGTAATGGCAACCTGGGCTGTGATGGTGGAGACACCTGCAGTCTGCTTACATGGCTCTCTGACAACAAGATCAAGGTGGAGCCAGAGAAGTCCTACCCTCTAGTGTTGCAGACTCAAGACATAATGGATGTTACTCATATGTGTCCCTGACCAGGTGATAGACTGTGCTCGTAATGGCAACCTGGGCTGTGATGGTGGAGACACCTGCAGTCTGCTTACATGGCTCTCTGCCAACAAGATCAAGGTGGAGCCAGAGAAGTCCTACCCTTTAGTGCTGCAGACTCAAGACATAATGGATGTTACTCATATGTGTCCCTGACCAGGTGATAGACTGTGCTCGTAATGGCAACCTGGGCTGTGATGGTGGAGACACCTGCAGTCTGCTTACATGGCTCTCTGCCAACAAGATCAAGGTGGAGCCAGAGAAGTCCTACCCTCTAGTGCTGCAGACTCAAGACATAATGGATGTTACTCATATGTGTCCCTGACCAGGTGATAGACTGTGCTCGTAATGGCAACCTGGGCTGTGATGGTGGAGACACCTGCAGTCTGCTTACATGGCTCTCTGCCAACAAGATCAAGGTGGAGCCAGAGAAGTCCTACCCTCTAGTGTTGCAGACTCAAGACATAATGGATGTTACTCATATGTGTCCCTGACCAGGTGATAGACTGTGCTCGTAATGGCAACCTGGGCTGTGATGGTGGAGACACCTGCAGTCTGCTTACATGGCTATCTGCCAACAAGATCAAGGTGGAGCCAGAGAAGTCCTACCCTCTAGTGTTGCAGACTCAAGACATAATGGATGTTACTCATATGTGTCCCTGACCAGGTGATAGACTGTGCTCGTAATGGCAACCTGGGCTGTGATGGTGGAGACACCTGCAGTCTGCTTACATGGCTCTCTGACAACAAGATCAAGGTGGAGCCAGAGAAGTCCTACCCTCTAGTGCTGCAGACTCAAGTGTGCAGACTCAAGACTTTGTAAGTATTATGAGTTTTTTATGCACAGTGGAGTATTGATTATCTGATACACTACTTGGTTTTCTGACTATCCATGATGTGCCTAACTAACTCTTTTTGTGAACGACTAAGTCCAGTGAAATCTGGTTCTAATTTCATGTAAAATAAGCTGTACAGTTTATACCGTAGCAGATGCAAGGATAAAACCTCCCCCTAACTTAACTCTGCACACTCTACTACTTTTTTAGGTTCAAGCGAGCTGCACACTACACAGTGTTGTCAACTCCTCATATCTCTCTGCTACCCCCCATGTCTCAGTGTGAACAGAGATCTGTGACTGATTCTATCTGTATTATTTAATGTTATATTTTTAAGTTAATGTAAAAGGGTTTTTATTTTGTCAGGTTTTGTTATGTTATTTGAATTGATGGCTAGAAAACAGAAAATTGGTTTCAATAAAAGACAAATTTATTGAATAAGATTGACATTGCATAACATCTTAATTTAATGATTTTTACATCGTACCTGTAACAATAGCTTTTACTATTGTGATCAATTTATGCTTAAATCTTACTTACCCAATCTTACCATGGCCAGTTTAGGTCAGTTCAACTTCAGTTGGCACTCTTAACTGGCTCAGTTTGATAGCAGTGTTTGGTTTGTCATAAACCTTAACAACATATACCTTAACCTCTTGTGTCTGAAATATCAGCCTCCGGAGCTCAAAGGGTCAATAAAGTGGCTCCTTGTCTGGGCTATTTACTTTTGTTAAAATTGCCTACAGTCTAAACAATAAGTAGGCCTACAGTAATGTAAAATTGATAAAGCCAGTCGTGTTTGCATCCAACAACAGGACGTTTGAGTTGAAGTGGTTAGACAAGTTTCTAGTAACTCTAGTGAACAAAGTAGTCGACTAGCAATAGCCTACGATTTGTTTATTGTTTGGAAAATACATATTAATATGTAAGAATTATTAACCTTGTATACCTGAATTAGAATTTTATTACAATTTATCTGCAAGTTCCTCGTGTTCAAACTGATTTTGTACAGTATGTTATACTGATTGACAATTATTACTTACCATCTGTGTTTGGATTATGTGTTTGATTCAAAACTAATGTTCCAGCTCTTCAGGAGTGCAGATTGCAAAAAACTACACGTGCGATTAGTAAGTATTTTGTTATGATCTCCCTTTATAAAGTTCTTTAAAAATAAAACAATCTATGTATCAATAAATTTTACTATTTTCCATAGCAAACTATTCTTATTATGTATTCATATTATTGTCCAGCTAATAACTAGATTTTACCTTTTAAAATATCCAAACTAATAGTCTCTTCAATTTTATAAATTTTCCCTTAAAAGAAAGGAGGTATATTTTTAAACGATGATGTTATATAATTTCACGCAAGATGACACTATAAAAAACAGCTACTACTCACTAGAGGTTAGCTACAATGTATTTAACTCATGATTTGTCTGGCAACTAACTGGACTGCGGCTAAACCTTTGACTGTGGATGAACTAGGTATTCCATTCCTAAAGTCGTCACCATTTTTTGAGTTAAATGAAATAAGAAATGGACAGATTGTGCTGATGTTAGTTAAGTATTTCTACATTTAGGCCTTCCATGGTCCTGTGGCAGTAGCTTTAATGCTCTCAGCTGGCATTACTACCTCAGGGTGTCCAGTCGACCTGGAAACCGAGAATTGTACATAAATATTGATGACCGGGAAAAGAACCAGATTTTTTAAATGTTTACATAGTAGCCAACAAATCTGGCTAAATTCACCCATTTATACATTTTGCGTTGTTGAAAATCGTGACTGAGGCAAATTTTACATATAACAGACATCATCACAATCGCAAGACAGGAAATCATTTCAATTTTGCGCCAGTGCAAGATGATCACAGATGTGGCTGTGATCGCAAAAATAGTCACAGTAGTTTAAATAACTGCTGGAGACGATCGTGGATAATGGTGTTGTCAAGATTGCGGTGTATTATCACAGTTATCGCCGCGATAAAGAAAAATAGTTATAAGTGTTGATATAATCGCCGTGTGGATAACTAGATGTTGCCGCGGTCAGAAGACATTATTGCATGTGTTGCTGTGATACGGGAAATTAACACGTGTGTTGTTGAGATTACGAGAAATCATCACAGATTTTACCGCCACTATTTGAGACTAACAATGTTACTGTAATACTGCCATTTCCACAATCGCAAGTAATGATCTTGTCGGTGTTGCCGTGATCACGTAAAATTATCACAGGTGTTTTTCACAATTGCGGTATACTAGCACAGTTATTGCCTTAATTGTGAAAAAAACAAAAGAGTTGACATGATTGCCAGCAAGAAATGAATGTTGCCGTGACCACAAGACAGTATCAGGATTGTGAGTAATGATCACGAGATTGTTGCGATCGCAAGAAATCTTCACAAATGTTGCGACAACTTCAAGATATGATCATGATCAGCCTGTTGTGTACTAACACTCACGCTTGTCTACAGTCTGGTTGGAGACGAGGACACACTGTTGGCCCTGCTGGCCTTCCATGGCCCTGTGGCAGTAGCTGTCAATGCTCTCAGCTGGCAGTACTACCTGGGTGGTGTCATACAGTTCCATTGTGACGGCAGCCCTCAGAACCTCAACCACGCAGTGCAGATAGTTGGCTACGACCTGACGGCTGAAATTCCACACTACATTGTTCGCAATTCCTGGGGAACTGCCTTTGGCGACAAGGGATACCTGTACCTGGCATTTGGCAAGAACATGTGTGGTGAGTCTTGTGTTTTTTTTGTGTTATTTAACTATCTAATGGTGCTATGTGTACTATTTATTACGGATAGAGCCATTGCTACAAAGAAAAAGTTTTTAACACTATTACCTCTGAGAAAAATTACATCTCACAGTTACAGTAGACTCTTGATCATCCATAATAATGAGTGGCTGATTATTTGTGGATAAACAAAAGTGTGGTTAATATTAAATGTACAAGAAGTAACTAACATTGACTTTCAATAATGAATGTTTGCTTTTAATAATGAAATGTCATAATGAAATAATAATAATAATGAAATAACATAACTAACAAAATGTGTTTCAGGTCTTGCAACAGAAGTGACGTCATTGGATGTTTTATAAAAAGAGACAAGTCATTCCACGCAATCTGAAGATAGGTTTTAAGTTTTATGAAATTATTTTCACCCATTACAATTAATCAACCATTATGTATAACTTCCATTAACACGTTCGCGGCGGCACGTCAAATGGCGGGCGTATCCCCAGTACGGCGCAGCCCTCAGCGCCGAACAAACCCGATTGCCGCGTGTGATTGGCTTTCCAATTTCGGTCTGACGAATAGCAAATAACGTGCGAGGATGTCCTGCTTTACAACGAGAGTCGACGTCGTTCGCTGAACAACCACAGATAGCAGCACTGCTTGGAACGTAGCCGGTCCCATTGGAATTGTATTGCCAAATGGAGGGAAAAAGACGGGACAAAAAGTAGATTTTAAAATTGCCAAACGAGGATTTTACGGGGAAATTTACTACCAACCTACACCACAACAAAATACAGTATACTATTGAGCAGTACTGTGCGAGGTTTCAAGTTTCTAGCTCTAATCCTGGCTTAAAAATAAAATCATTTCGTACCGCATTGCAGCTTGGGAGCGATCGCACCCACCAGGATGGCATTAGGGTTCCGTATGGGAGCGATTGCTCCCATGCCGCCGCAAACGTGTTAATAGGGTAAGGTAGGATGGAAGTATACCCTGAGAATATTCTCACCCAATCTGCGATCAAAGATTAAAAACATTTTATGTAACATACAAAGTAACAATCCACTCACACACACACATACCGTGTTTATATTCATATTTTGCTTGTTTTAAAACACAAGACAAGTCAATACATTTTTACCCTTAAATAAAACCTGGCCTACAGTCCGTTGTAAATGAACATAATCTAGGATTACTTTCAATTGGGTCAGACCTATCAATAAACGTTATACATGTAATCATGATCAATTTTTAGATCAAATCGTGTTGGATCTTCTATATTTTTATTTTTGTTTGATTTAAGTACCATATTTAGTCAACTTATTTTTGTTACATTGTTATCTATATTAATATATAGCAATATTATAAAACAATATTAAATACTTAATAATATTGTTATTGTTACTCATCTTAACACATTCACTGAAAATGGATGATCTTCTGTAGTACACTTGTCAGCTAGTTAGAATACTACAGTAGACCTCCTCTTAACCGACCTTGTATTAACTGATAATCAGATTATCCGCCTTCAATCATAAAATATTACAGTTTGTTTTAACCGACCTTGCTTGGAGAGCAGTTCGGTTTAACCGCCGCATTCTAGGAATCTCGGCATTTCCGCTCCCACGCTGGGCGATGAGAACCGAACCATACGCTTATATCCACAGGATGTGACTAAGAATTGTATTTATTAAAAATACCCCCGCCGCAGCAAACCTGCAGACTAAGCGAATTTCCATTTGACTGATTGGATTTACACTGAAATGTCTACTTAAAAATATAACATTTATTCTCTATTTAAATAGAATTAGTTGAACTAGTACTTAGGTTTGCTGCATCAGGGAGGGTAAAACTGGTTTTTTTTTTTAAACGTTAATAGTTAGTAAGAAATAAAAACATTTTCCAAATTTGATCAAAATATGTTCATAAACAAGCAAACTACAACAATTTACTTATTCTCCATAAGAATAACATGGGAATTTTAAATTTACAATTTTTTGGAATTTTCTCCGTAACCATTAGGCGCATAATAACGCTTCAATATACTAAATTATTTGTTTTTTTAAGCTCTACAAAATGGTTTGGAAAGAAATTGCTAAATTTTATGTTTTTTGGGTCAAAAATGGGAAAAACCTATTTTTACCCCATAAAACCCCCCGTAAACCCCCGTTCCCATGGGCCGATCATGCTGGATCGCGAACTCGTTCGAATAAACGTAGGTTTACACGTTTGTACCAAATTTCATCAAAATCGGATCATTTTTGCTCGAGTTATCGTGCTAACGGACACATATATATATATATATAAATATATAAATATATAAATATATATATATATATATATATGAATTTGAACGGATGGTGTTTTTGGCCTCTAGGGACCTCAAAATGAAAAAAAAAATCTGTCCCGCGTCCAGGTCTTACCATGAGTACTACGGTAATAGCTTATTCCCTATATGGGAAATTCGCTAAAAATATAGAATGTTGTCAGTTTGTCATCTTAGTCCAGTCAATGAATGATCCAAAAGTAGGTGTAGAGTGCGTGAGCAGGTAACTAAGCGATTCCTTCAGAAACTTGTTCAGGGGGCTTAGGGTGTAAACATACCAAAAGTCCTGACTCCTAAAAAAAAAGGAAAAGTCCTCCCTGGTGGTGAGCCAGGGGGTGGAGGGGGGGAAAAAGGTACGCATTTTGGGGTTTTTGATTATATCTCGAAAACTATCAACTTTTTGTATACTATAGTAAATTATAAAATTGAAGAAGATTAAATTTTCTACAAGAAAAGTACATAATGTGTTTATTTTGTTTTAACAGATTACGAGTTATAACTTATTTAATTGATATCTTATTAAAATACTCCTTCCATAAGAAATACATGTAAATTAGTATGCGAAATGGGGCGAATCCTATCCGCCCAAAGGAAATATAAATGATATTCTGGAAATCTTGACCAAATTTCCAGTAATTTGACACTTTAATCATTAAAATTGATCCAAAATTAAGGCGAGGGCGAGGTAACAAAATGTCGAGTTTTGATGTTTTTTTATTGGAAATATAAAAAAAAACCTTAAATCATCCCATTTTTAAACGCTCACCCTCGCTTTAATTTTTGACAAAATTTCATGATTTAAGTGTCAAATTACTGGAAATTTGGTCAAGATTTCCAGAATATCAGTTATATTTCCTTTGGGCGGATAGGATTCGCCCCATTTCGCATACTAATTTACATGTATTTCTTATGGAAGGAGTATTTTAATAAGATATCAATTAAATAAGTTATAACTCGTAATCTGTTGAACCAAAATAAACACATTATATACTTTTCTTGTAGAAAATTTAATCTTCTTCAATTTTATAATTTACTATAGTATACAAAAAGTTGATAGTTTTCGAGATATAATCAAAAAACCCAAAATGCGTACCTTTTTCCCCCCTTTTTCCCCCCTCCACCCCCTGGCTCACCACCTAGGAGTCAGGACTTTTGGTATGTTAACACCCTAAGCCCCCTGAACAAGTTTCTGAAGGAATCGCTTAGTTACCTGCTCACGCACTCTACACCTCATTCCTTGACTGGACTATCTGTGCGGCCAATTTATATGATTTTGAGAACTGATTATCTTATCGCTAGAGTAAACAAACAACGTAACTTGTAGGGTGGGCAGGGAAGGGGGGTTAACAACTCCAAGGTCAAGATAGTTTTTGTGCCTTGAGCCTCCAGTGAGAGGCTTTAAATAAACATTCTGTCTTGTAACAAAATGGTTGCTTGTATCTTTAATTTCGACAAAGGGTTCTGTACTGTATTACGATGGATTTGGAAAGCATCAATTAATACTTTACAGTACTAAAGTTCTTAAAATAGGAATTTTTATTGACTCTTGTATAGTATTATAATCTATTCCACTGAAAATAGGCCTATTTGACTTAACCGTGTTTTGTGTTTATTTGTGACTTTACTATCAATACGAAAAACGGAGATAAGAGTAGTTTATTTGATAAATAATGCAAGTATGACTTCAAAATAATGATTATATAATTCCAAATGAATAGCACTTCATTATGTTATGATTTTAGGGATTGCCCGTTTTAACTGACCTTTTGAGTTATCCGACCTAGGTCCGGTCCCATTAGGGTCGGTTAAGAGGGGGTCTACTGTAGTATCATTTTAGAGTCGCGCATCTCATCTAAAATGATACTGCTTAAAATAGCAGTGAACTTGTTAATTGTTTGAATAAATAAAAAAAATAATGTTGACTTATGTTGTGAACAAGTTTATCTTATTTAGATTTTAGTTTTATAGAGATTATTCTTTGTGCCAAGTCAGGTAGTCTTGTTTTAGTTTATACATGGAAATATCTGTGTTTCAGAGATAAAATCTTCTTAGTAGTTAAGAGTTATAAACTTGAGCAATTCATATTGTAACTATGTGCCTTCATAGTGCTACTTGTTATTGTTAAACTGTACGATTGTAGATTTTGTTTAGTTTGGAATGTAAACTAAATCAAATGGGCTTTCTACTTAAAAGGTAAGCAATTTTTGCTGTGCAACTTTGATGTTACAAACTTCATTTTTCTTTTTCTTGAAATTTAATATTTTATAATAAGTTTGTTGCTTTGTAAGCAATATAACTACATTTTTTGCTTATAATACTTTGGAGTGAATTTATTTTCAGTTAAGTTTCAATTAATTAATTAATTATCAAGTAAATCAAGAGGTTTTACTGTAAAATGTGACAAAATATATTTGTGACAAATTTAACAATAAAATTGTGATATTTCTAGTATGCTCCATTGGGACTGTTAAAGATATACTCAATTTATATTGCATTTATATTTTTCTTTCTTTTTATTAATATTTTGATGTTGTTGCATTTATAGAAGGACTTCCAGACTGATTATTGATCATTTATTTTATACAATTTCTTACTTATGGTACTTTTAATCTTTTATTTACTAATATATTAAGTATATTAATTTTCTCCTAATCTGTTTTGGGTACGTATTAGAATTTCAGCAAAAAGCTCAAGAATAGAGAACAAATAAATAATACACTTAGTTTTATTTTAATAAATATACTTCAGGATTAATATTTGTATGGTTTTAGTAAAGTTTTATAAAAAGTGAACTGTGTTATTTTAAGGTAGAAGTTTTTACAGTTTTGAACCAGTAATTCAAATAAACATTGTAAATTCTTGTATTAAGTGTATTGAGAGTGGCTACTACTGAGTTATTGTTAATTGTAAAAACAAAACGTGGGCAATCAACATAAATTGAGTGATAATCCCATCTTCTGCAGTGTAATTCATTATCACTCTCATGAATCGTCATTGGTTATAATACAAGAGTTTGTCAAATCCAAAATAATGTCCATAAAAATATAACTTAACATTTTGATTTATTTGAACAATAAACAAAGCAGTGTATTATTATATGGATGAAGTTTGATTAGTTGTGTAAAATAGTGCCTTTGTGATAATGTGGCTGCAGATGCTGGCCACAACTTTTTTTTAATTATAGTAAATTTTATTATCCATGTGATTAAATAGGTTTCATTTTGTACATTTTGTAGTTTTCCAAGTTTATAAAATAAATATTACAACTGGTTACTTGTTTATGTGTTTTAATACACCTTAAACTCTTGGCAGGATATGAATTTATCTTGTCAAAACTTTTACCAGATTTTGCCAGCATCAAATGCTTTAAGATTGCAAGTTTCATTTGTGTAACTCCAGCATGCAAGATACAATGTGTTCTTAACCTTTACCTGATGGTTGATCTACCATAATAATGTGTTGGCAAGCTAAAAATACAAGATTTCTTTGTTTTTAAATGAGTTTTTTCTTTTGCTTTTGTTTGGTGGTTATCCCAGTGTACACCAATCGATGTGCTGGAAATTTCTGATGTGAAGGGCCTCTTGCCACCCCCTCAGGGGTAGTTGTCTGTCAACTACACGGGAGGCCTCTTGAAGGCTGGCAACCCCGAGGTACCCTAGCCAAGCCCCAGATCCCTCCTCTTCTTTGTTCTGGGTTCTATGACCAGCATACTTATCCTATTGCTGGCTCCTCTTTCTTCTTCGATTTCCTATTCAAGAACTCTACTTCCATTTTCCCTTTGTTTCCCATCTTTTTCAGCTTAACTACAGTGTTGTCAAGTGACCTGTGCTGAAGAGGTGAATGCCACTGGGCTCCTCAGCGGTGATATGAACTCCAGGATACCAGGAGGGCACAAGGAAAACCCCCATGGCCTTCCTGTTCCTTTGTACCACGTGCTCGTTTGTCCCACCTGACAAAGATATGATGCTTTCAAGATAGAAAAAATCTTCTACTCTTTCAATGACCTTGCCATTTAGCTCAAGTAGCTGATTATCTCTTTTATTCCTCTCATTTCCTTGGGTTTTCCTAGGTTAATTTTTAACCAACCTTCTTTCAATTTTCTTTTCTTTAGGTCTTCAAGTTTATCTTCCATATATCTTCTACTATGAGCCATAATGCACAGGTAATCGGCAAAATCAATGTCTTCTAATCCATCCGTGAGTCCCATCCAAGACCATCAGGAAGATATTTGGCGACAACAAACAGCCCTCCCTAACACCATTCTTAATTCTAAGACTCTGAGAGTTTTCCCTCGTGTACTACTTGACACTTGTAGTCCTCATTAATCAACTGGATGAGGTGGTTAAAGACCTAAATATCAGAGCTCTCCACATTGATTTTTTGCTAATGTAATGGGGTCAAAGGCTTTTTCAAAGTCAACAAAGGTCATGACATGACCTTTGCTGACATTGTAGTCTGGGTGTTTTGAGCTTTGTTCAATCACCATCCGTAAGGTGTTCATCCTATTATCTATGCGCATGAATAATCCCTTCAGAAACCTGCCTAGTGCATATTCTCTCCTTAGTTTGGTGTCCATTTCATCTTTAATTTTGTTGAGAATAATCCTAGCTAGAATTTTACTTGGCACTGAAAGCAGTAGTGTGCTCACTCTACTGTTACTACAAAGAAATGTATCTCTTTTTCTTTGGAATGTTACAAGTAAACTGTTCTTCAAGTATTCTGCTTTCCTTAAAGCAATTATTTTGCTTTCCTTTCAGGGCTGTTGTTATTTCTGGTCTTTTGGTAGTGCTGGGTTTTTCCTTTGGCCTTCCTGATTTTTTGTTCAAAATCTTGCCCAGCCTTTTTAATACCATGTTCACTCTCCTCTTCAACCTCTCTGTTTTGTAATTCTTCAAAGACCTCTTTCCATTCCGTTACCTGCTCATCTTCCATGACCATTAATTCTCCACTTTTGTTTTTTATTGGTTTTCTATAAGTAAACTTTTTGTTTGAAAGTGTTTTTGTTATTTTATTAAACATTTACTATAGTTTTGGTCAGCTGCATCTGTGCTAAGTCTTCGCAAATTTTTGTTTGTCTTTTGTGAAGCTTCTCTTCACCTCTCTATGTTTTGCATTGCAAGCATCTAAAACTATTATCTTTTCTTCATTGTTTCATCACTGTATCCACACCCTTTTCTTCTTTTCCGGTACCCTATTACTGTGTCAATATTGTCATGCTCTTTTATCTTGCAACATTTTTCTTTGACGCTTTCATATTTCTCCAGAGCTGCAAAACTGTTTTGAAGCTGTTGACTTAATTCTCTTGCTGCTTCTTTTATTCCAATTCTGTCTGAATCCAGTTGTTTTTGCGTTTTTTCAAACTAGACTTTCTGCGATGCCAGTTTCAGCTTGATATCAGCAGTTCTAAGGCGGTGGTAAATTCCACAGTCTTCTCCTCTTCTAGCTTTCACATCTTGGAGAGATTTTTTCTACTGCCTGCTTATTAGAATATGGTCAGTTTTATTTTCTGTAATTCCATTTGGGGGAATAAAAAGTACTCCCAATAACTAACTCTGTATCACCACATTTAATAAAGTAGCTGAGGTGGAGGTTGGGAAATACTGTCCTTTTATGCCAGTACCGTAGTTCATAAACAACCCAGGAGATCTGATGATAGCTGAAGGCTTGATATTTATTTGAAATCTAAAAGCTGAGATATACAGTAAAAACCCTTAGAATTTATTAAGATGCTTTATGAGAGTCCACTTGCGTTCTTTCCTTCTTTTCTGAGATTAGGAAATTATAAGTTTCCAGTTGTACGATGAATAAGTTAATAAGTTGGTGTTTCTCTTGATCTGATGACAGGCGGTTCCTCTTCAAGTGAATCCACGAGGATTTAGCATAGAACAGCTGAAATGACAGGAGCTCCCAATATTTTTATGGCCACTTCTTCCAAGTAGCACATTCCTCCCCCCTTCATCACAACTATAGATTTAATTGTTTTGTCTTTTTCTTCAATTCTCTTCCACTTCTCCTTCCATATAATTGACAACATCTGCATGACACTGAAACTCATGTGCTAAGCCAATTTACAAATTAAAACAACAGAAATATGACAACTTTGGTAAACCGTTGATTTTTTTCTTTGCCTTCAGGCAAAGGAAGCTGTGAACGAAGAAATTTTAATAAAATGCTAGCAAATTCATTTGATGTTAACAGGCCCTCTGTTTCATTCCAAAGAAAGCAGTTCCCATCCTTAGTTTCTAGAATAGATAATCTAAAGTTATGGACAAAAAAGGTTCACTTTGTAATATAGCGATGAAACATTTGATTTAGATTTTCTAAACTGCTTTCTTCTCTTCCACTATTTGGGCTTCATAATCTCCTTTCTCTAAATTTCCTGTTTTACACGACTCACACTTGTCACATAAATCTTTCTTTGGACGAAACAGGCCTAAATTTTTGTCCTCAAATTTAGTGGAGGATGAACAAATTAAAACTGGATCGACATTCTTCTGTGGGCACCAATCAATTTTATAAAAGAAATATAATTAATTCTCTTTCGTCCAGATGGGCTCGATGTAGTTTTGAAGATGATTTCCTGCATTAGTGGGATTCTACTTTTGCTAGGGTTGAGAAGAAGAAGTTGGTGGGATAACACATGTTGAGCTACTGGGTTTTCCTTGCTGGTTTTAACATTGTGTTGATGGCGGTCATTTGTTTTCGGTTGTTAGGCTTATGTATTGCGCTGGACAATGGGAACATTGGAGTTGGTAAATAGGGTTTTCTGAGTTGCAAGTGTGATGGCCTTGGTTTTTTTTTAATTTTTGTGGTCTGAGCTGGTAAAAAGTTTTTGTAAGATGGGGTATCTGTCAAGTGTTTCATTACATGGGTATGAGCCCGGTCTAGGTTTCTCAGATGGTGTGGTTGATGGGTTTTGGAGTTTTGGGTGGACAATAGATTTTTCAAATTCGGAGATTGTCTATAGACCAGGGAATGAAGGGGCTTTTGAAAGAAGGGTTTTGGTTTGGCTAGGCTAGAGGATTCTAAAATTTTGAAACCAGTTTTGAGGTGGTTGTTTATGAAGAAACTTATTTTCATAATCCCCCACGTAAAGATTTGCATAAGATGGGGCCATTCTTGTACCCATCGCAGTGCCCTTGATTTGTAGAAAATGCTTGTCCTGAAATAGAAAATAGTTCTTCTCCAGAATGAATGTTATAAAGATAGGTCTATAAAAATGTATGTGTTAAATTTTAGTCAAATTTTTGTAACCTCGAGCATCAACAACTTGAGGTGGGGTTAATTTACATTTAATATTTTAGTGTTGTAAACTAAAATATCTTGGTTTTTTTCCAAAAGTTTCCTACCTTGACCACGCAGGACACCTCAACATGGTCATGTTCAATTTTCTTTAAAACCTCCCCTGGAAATAGCTCTCTTTTATAGGTACTAAGCACCAGTCTTGTACTTCTAAATCAGAAAGGGATTAGAACTCTTTTCCTTAGATGTTCGGGGACTTGGTTGGAACTCTTTCACTTGATCTTGGACATTATCTCCAGGGCCGGGCTGAGACCCTTAAAAGGGTGCTGCTTTTTACCTGAGAGGGCCAAAATCAGGTGGTACCAGTCCTCCGGGATTCAAGGGGTTATGGAATACCTCCCATCGGAAAGGAGGATCTTGGGGCTCTCTCCCGGAAATGTTGAAAAATTAAGTCTGAAGAACGTATTTTAATCTATTTTCTCACAAGAAAACTGTATGATTTGCTTGTTCATTTATTGATGATTTTTAATAGGTTTTGTTACGTGCATTAAACACTAACACTACTGAGCTTTAACCCTTTCGGTCCCAACCTTTGAAAAAGTAAATAAAAAATAATTCCTTTTAAAGCTGAGTTGTATGGGGTCTTAAGAGGACTCAAAACGATTTTAAAAATTTGTATGTATTACCTTTGACTATTAATACCCAATAGTCAATGGTATTACTAATACATATGTATACAATGTACAAAGTGACTCACTGAAATTTTTTTTAGGCTTGGGAAGAATAAACTAATTGGTAAAACATGTGAAAGAGGTTTACTAAAAAGCTCAAGTGTACAATAATGAATACAGTTCAAATTTAAATACTTGTTGGAGAGTCTATAAAAGAGTCTCTAGATGTATCATGGCCTTACTTAGAATGAAAATCGAAGAAACAATTCTTCTGTTTTGACAAACGTAAATAAATTTCACACTTCGCACATCGGAAGTGCGACCTCCCTTTACATCCAACAGCTTTGCATCTTCTAGGCCCCTTTTTTCCACAGTGAATCGGGAGATGGTCCATGGTGTCAAAATGTACAGCTCTTGAAGGGCGTGATTCATACGATCTTGGAGCCTTCGACTGTGGCAGCTGAACTTCCTCTTCTACAGAGCTTGGTCGCCCTCTTTTTCTGCCTGGACTTTCGATGGTTCTTCCAGCTTCAACAAGATTCGTCACAATTGCCATTCTGAAATACATTAGATCCATAATGTTAATTTTGTTTACTTCACATAGGGCGCAGTCCCGCTTGTACTCAAGCCAACTATTGCACACACTCAAATCAATGAAGTGTAAAATTACCCTGAGGGTCCATTTTCGAGACTTGATAAAGGTTCTATATATGGCTATTAAGAAATCAATCTTATCCACCCATGGATGAGTCGTACAGTTGAATCACCTCCGGCTTCTTAACCTGAACATACCTTTTTTCGTCTCTATCCCATCTGGTGGCTATGTCTGTTGTTCCTACCCCAACAAAATTAGAAGCCATGTTTACTGGCTTATTATCATACCACCTGGTCGTTATAACATCTCTGCCACGACTGAGGATCCCTTGCATAGTGCCTCTGCCTTTATTTTTCATAACATCCTAAGGCATGAAAGGTGGGTTCTTAAACCTGTCTATTTAGGCGGTACCAGCTGCAAAAATATTTCTCAATTTCAGGGCTTGAATTAAATGGTATGTGACAAACCAATTGCCAATGTACATCTCAGATCCGGGGTTGATGCACTGTGCTAATTGAAGCACAACTGAAGGCCCAAGACCATAATCAGCTAGGTTTGTTTGGTCAATTTCAGTTGTTTTTTTTTTTTTTTTGGTAGATCATGAAATTGTAGACCAAGCCACTTTCTCCACATAAAAGAAACACCTTGATCCCCCACTTTGTTGGTTTTCTGGGATTGTATTGACGGGCACCATGGTGGCCCCTGAATGGAATCATTTGCTCGTCAACGCATTTCCATACTGGCGTTAATTTGGTCTACAATTACATAAAACACATTGACGTTGAAACTCTTTTCTCTACTGAACTTACTTTCTTCGACCTCATGGCTTGTTTCGTGTGGCATTTTCCTTTGTTTTCTGTCTTCTAACTGGCAGTTTACTCACGATGCTGATGTTGGATTGTCCTCAACCTTTGACTATTAATACAACAACTTCAACTTTATCATTCAGACTTTTGGGAATGAATTTGACAAAAGTTTTATACAGCATAAAAATTGCTGGGAATTCATATTGTATTTCCTTAAAGCTATTTTGAGTAGATTAAATCAAATTCCAGGCCTGTGCAAAGTCAAGATTTTGTTTTTAGATAGTCTGAAAGGTGTCGAAGATTTGAAAATGGCCAAGAAAATCATTGCAGTAAGAATGGTTTCAAAGACAGCATAAGAAGACTATTTGTCTAATTTCTTGTTTTGGAACTTACCTTTGCTATTCGCCACGATAGAAAATGAAATTATCAATTCTACGTACTCAGTTTTGGGGAATTTCTCTTCGCCTTCCACCAATGCCACCCAATTATAGTAACGGCCAAAAACTTTAGAAGTGGCTTCACTCTTTGATCTCTATCTAGTCTTTCGAGATATATTACAAACAGACAGAAATATCGATTGACAGAAAGGCAGACAAACAAGACATACAGTCATGTGCAAATTAATATGAACAAAATCATTTTCAGTTCAAAACAACCACTTTTTAGCTTATTTACATAAATGTTGACATATTACATACATATTAGTACTTAGTGTGACCTCCTTTTGCTTGTATTACCATTTCAAGTCTTTTTGGCATTGAATCAACTAATTTCTTACACATTTCTTTAATGTCAGGATCATGGAACCAAACTTGAATGAGTGCAGAAATCATCTTCTCTTTTGTTGTGCAATCCTTCTTTCTTAATCTGTTTTTGCAAATGGCCCAGAGACTTTCTACGGGATTGATGTCAGGCGAGTTTCCAGGTCACTCAAAGCACAAAATACCCTTTTCATTCATAAATTCCTTAACTGCTTTGGATGCGTGACAGGGTGCAAGATCTTGTTGAAAACCCACAAGACTGCTGAACTCCGGTTCCTTTAGTTTGTCCTCGAATTGGTCGAATTCCTCCAAAGACGATAGAGGAAATGAATTCGGTATCGATTCAGTATCATCGTCTTGAAGCTAATTAGTACCAGTACTGAGACCTCGTGCAAGAAGCTGGTCAATTTTTGTATGTAACGTACTCATCTCTTCAGACTAGCTTGCAACAGTTGCTGTCAGCAAAGTCAACACAGCCCACAGCTTTGCAGCATCTGCAACATTCATATCATGATTTCAGTTTCTAGTGTTATACAAAGAGTTTAGCCATGAAATGAACCTGCAATAAATTAACAGTGTTAGCCCATTTTGTGCCTACTCCTTGGGACTTGCTTTGTTTCTACTATCTGAAATATGGAGGAAATATTCAAAATCTATGAATAACATTGGTCAAGAAAATTCCTTAATAGCTAATTCAAAATTAGGTTTTAATGTACCTAATAATAATTATTCTACTTTGAAAAAAAAAACAGTTGTATAAACTGTTTTTAAAGTACGGTACAGGTTATAACTCAAATAAGGAACTATAGGCCACCAGATGCCTAGAGAGATAAAAAACTGTTTCCAAATGTCCATAAATACACACGGCCAACAAAATATTACAGACAAATCTACACTAGTTTTGTTAGTAGTAGATGCTTCAGCAAAAATTCCTAATGAATTCAGATTGGTATTGTAATAAAAAAAATAAAAAAAATTACCCAATGAGATAGAAGTTCCTCTTATGTCCATACTACCATGATATGGAGGAGAAGAATTCACACACGAGTGTCCAGAGGTATGTGAAGGCGGCAGTGTGACATGATGAGCTGGTGAGGATGTCGTACGGGAAGAGGGTGAATGTGACAACATGAGATGATGTGAGGATGAAGATGTTGAATGGGAAGAGGGTGAAGGAGGCAACATAACATGATGTGCGGGTGAAGACTTAGAATGAGGAGAGGGATGAACAATATTGAGTTGGTCTGTTATATCCTGAAGAGGTTGAAGAAGCAAAGACAAAGAACTAGGTAAGGATGGACTTAGAGTTGAGTGTGAAAAGGAATCAAGTGGAGGATATGAATGGGAGTAGCTTCGATTGTTTGTGAGGCAGAACTTTTTTTCTGATGGGTTTCGTCATCACTTGTTGTCCTTGGTTCCTGCTCCCCCGTTAACACGATATCTTTTTTTGCGTTTTCTTTTTCCTGATAGATCACGGTCACACTATCATGATCTGAAGTTTCCTCCGCTCTTCTCAGTTTTTCCTTAGCTTCATTGTAGGTTGCTGTAAAGTAGTAAAACTATTTAAAATTTATAAATAATATCTTAATAGAGTCAAATTCAATGAACAAAAACAAAAATTAGTACATTTTTATCAGTAAACTTTACTGGGAAAAATTATTCACTATTTGGAAGTGTATAGCTAACACACCTTCTTCTTCTTCAAGTAGGTAGCCTTCTTCTTCTTGATGGCTGATATTGTTTACGTTCGTGAAGAGTGCTCGTATTAATGTGTCTTACATGCTTGGATTTTTCACTCTTGGGACTATTAGCGCATGAGAGGCAACTTACCTTTGTTCAGTGAGTTGGATTATATGTTGGATTCACTTTTTTATACGCAAACACTAAAATACCTGATTGTTTTAACAACGAATTTTACGATTGCTAGGCCTAACATGATTGATAAATACCAACAACACTGCCACCTGTATACTGTCAATAACCCTCGTCACTCACCTGTGTCAACGCCATATAGATTACACAGATCGACCTGCGCAACAGTTTTGCCATAGCCTTCTTGATTACTCGTCGTCATTCTTATTCGGACTATATCAAATACTATTTCATCCGATTCAAGATTTGTGTAACTGCTGTTATTTGTTCAACACTGGGTTGAATTGAGTAACCTCAGCTTCAACTCTTCAATCAGGTCAAACGTCCATATTCAAATTTATACCATACATACTGTGTTTAGAAAAATCTTTACAGTATGGCTGATTCTACCACCTGCAGAGTCTGCATTAAGAAAGTACGGGATAGTGAAGACGGACTCGAGTGCGAGTCTGACTGTCGTGGGTGGTTCCATATAAAATGTGTAGGGTTACCAGAACGGAATACACACATTATTCCAATGATACGAACAAAAGGTGGGACTGTAATAGAGTTGACTGCCACTCGTCCATTTCTAATCCATTACAGGTCCTCATGAATAAAATTGATGAATTGCTCAGTAAATTCTCGTCTCTCGCAACTAAGGATGAGGTAAAAGCCTACCCTATTTTGTTTAGTCTACTTACTTTATTTACATACTTTATTTCAGGTTTTTTTCAGCAGTGAAGCAGCGGTAGTGCTAGATGTTTATTGTCCAGAATTTTTTATGTCACCATTTTTTCTTTTATGCTAGAAAATGGCCTGATCTCCATGTTTGACAAATCACTGACAAAGAATGTTTAACTGTCTACTTGCACAGAAAGGCAATCCAAAGAAATCCCTTATATTCTTGAAATGTATACAAATAATAAAGATTGCTTCAGATTTTGTAGAGTAGATAAAGTTTTCAATTATGACTATACTTCATCATTCATCAAGCAACAAGAATTTGGAGCAGAGGTGGTTATTTTAAAATTTTGACAAACTGCTGAGTTTTATTGTTTATTAGGATTACATCCATCAAAAATCGGTCCATTGTAATGTTGTTGTTCAAAAAAAAAAAAAAAAAAACGGTTTGTGGCATTGTAATCAGGGTAAAAATCTAGTTCGAATAATTGGTCACAACTCCTTCTTTACATTTGAAAAAAAAAAATTTTGCATCCAATATGGCGAATCCAAGATGGCGGCCGGAAATGACCACCTTATCAAAATGAAGTACATACTACCAAATAATGTTTAGAAGTGGTCTGGGATTGATATTTGAAAAAATTTAAAAAAGGTTGGGGGGACAATTAAAACTCATCCTGTATAGAGCTTTAAATGGTATAATACAAGACATAGTGAACAAAACGTAAAGCTCTAAAACTTGATGTCAGATCTAACATTTGATCTGACTAGTAATCTGTACAATCTCTCTTGACAATTCTTTTTTTGAGGAATTAATTTGCCAGAATTAATTTATTGCAAAAACACTCACCCCTGTACTCTCACTGTAAAACACGTTGCTCTGTTTTGATCTCACATTAGACAAATCACTACTTTCTTGTGCTTCAGCATACGAGAAATGTCCAGGTCAGATTCGAGGCGATCTGTTGTTGTTCTCTGATGCTGTAAAGGGTGTGACTGTGGAGGTGGTGGTGAGGGTACAAGAGGTTAATGGTATGACAGGATCTCTCAGTGGTGACTGCTGACTAGCCTGTGGTCCTCTGTTTGTATTTTGTACTTAGCGGAGATAGCAGATCCAAGTTGTTTTACAAATATTTAATGTAGGCCTACATATTCTAAAGATATTTAGTAAAAACAATCATTGTTATTAACAAAGGAATTTAGTTCCTGATAAAATTATTCAAAATTTAAAAACAATATTACCCCTATCAACAAAAATGGTTGGGGATTGGTTGGCCCAACGACTGTCTCCCACGGTTGGCCAACGGTATGTATTGGCCAACTTGCCTACGTTGGGCCAACCCACCATTTGCCAACAAAGGCCCAACGGCTGGATACTTCGTTGGGCCAACTAACCACTAGCCAACGTTGGGCCAACTAATCACTAGCCAACGTTAGGCCAACTAACCACTAGCCAACGTTAGGCCAACTAACCACTAGCCAACGTTGGGCCAACTAATCACTAGCCAACGTTAGGCCAACTAACCACTAGCCAACGTTGGGCCAACTAACCACTAGCCAACGTTAGGCCAACTAACCACTAGCCAACGTTAGGCCAACTAACCACTAGCCAACGTTGGGCCAACTAACCACTAGCCAACGTTGGGCCAACTAACCACTAGCCAACGTTGGGCCAACTAACCACCAGCCTACGTTCGGCTAATGTACCTAGTTAACTAGGGTACTTCAGCCTGGGTACACACAGACTGTATGGACTACAAAATTACCATTGAGCTGCAAAAGCTAATGAAAAAATATAGTTATTTTTATTTATGTATATAATATAATTGAGCTTAAGCTAATTTTGTATAATAGAGTAAATTAGAGCCACATTTGTTTCAACGATTTAATTATATAGTTTTGAGATTATATAAAATATTACTTTTAAAAAACTGCTTATTTATAAAATGATTCTAATTTGAAAACTGAATGTACAAAAAGGTTATTTATATACATGTGCTAACAAAAACGTTGACTGTAATTGGAATAGTCCTTTGCAGACTATAAAAGCAGTATTTAACAAACAAAAAAAAAAGATTGGGCATACTCTATGCCTAGGTTTCTATAAGGAACAAAATAACAAAACAAAAATATTTAAAAACAATATTTAATAAATATTAAACAAGTACTACAAAATTAATTCCACTACAAAATTAATTTCACTGCAAAATTGTTTCTACTATTGATATATACATGTTGCAAAAGTGATATGGGACGGGACTATTCCCAGTGGGAGGAAACTTATAAAATGGGAATATTTCCTTGGACCTAGGCCAGAAAGATTCTCAAATATTGCGAATTTGTGAAAATTTTAAAATTTTGATTGTTTTAACATATTTTGACAGTTAAAAAAAAACCACACATGAGGTATTTATATAAAAGGCATTTTTTTAGAACTCATGTTTAAACATCCTTTGGTCTAACATATTCATAATATTCACAACAACATAACATTCATAACACTAGAAAAAATACTAACAATATAAGAAATGGTAACAATGCCGGTAACTAAAAATAAATGGTATGGAGGGTTTGAGATCCATTTCAAACTTAGGTAGGCCTATCATTCAATCTTCTTCTTTCCCGCCATCCTTCCCTATCTTTGGTGAAGCGAATCCACTGGCTTGCTATTGAATACACTTCATCATCGGAGACTGCTTCCATTAATTGTTCTTCCTCGCGAAACCTATAGAATAGTTTATATTAGATCTGAAGAATCAATGAGAGAATTAAAAAGCTGCATTTTAAAGAAGACTATAACACGGGGTGAGTTGACAAGCTACACACCGGCTTTTATACAAGCAGCTAGTAAAATAGCTCAGTGTGAACGACGTTCTCGCTCAAAAGCTGCTTGTAAAAAAGCTCTGGAAAAAGTTGACGCTGCCGCTACTTTACACGCCAACTCGCCAGCTTTTGAGCGAGTAAGTGTGTAAAGTAGCCCAGTGTGAACACAGTTGCTTGTGCTTGTTCGCATGTTATTAAAATATGTTGGAGGATTTGGTGCAAGCCAGCTACTGAGCGAGTGAAAAAGCGTCGTGTGAACGACTACAAGCGCACTCGCCTGCGTCTTTGTACACGTCGGCGAGTGGACAAGCTCCGTGTGAACAAATACAAGCGCAATCGCCAACTTGCTGGCTTCGTACATGCTGGCGAGTAGCTTGTATCATACCATAATGTAGCCTACAGCAATGGCTAAGGTCTTACCAATTATGTTACTGGAGACAAGCTAAAACCCCTTTTCACATAAATACAGTGGCATAAATAACACCTCTGATGTTTGGGTGGGGAGGGGGGGATGCCCGACTGTCACCGCTCACACAATTTTGGGAATAGATAAGGTTGTTTCAATTATCTCCGGTAACGAAGGTCATGTTAACAAGACCAAGAAGATAATTCAAGAGTTTTGGCACAATAGTGGAAAAATATGACGTCAGATTTGCAATTTTCTTCGAAGTTGTCCACATCAGCCTTTGTTTTTAGAGGAAAGTTCACATCAGTGGTCGCTTCTACAGTCATTTCATCTTGTGTCCCCTTTTCACATAGTTTTTCTAGCATTGCTTCCATAATTTTTATTTTGTGGAGTATTATACTCATTTTTCTGTGAGTGTCTACTACAAGATCTGAAAATTAAAAGAATATATTTTTTTTTTCAAATTTAACAACTCGTTTCAGATGGGTTGTGGGTTTTTTAGGTATAGGCCTACATATTCTAAAGATATTTAGTAAAAACAATCATTGTTATTAAAAAAGGAATTTAGTTCCTAATAAAATTATTCAAAATTTTAATACAATATTACATTACTACAACAAGTAAAATGGGTTAAATTTGTGTGATTTAGTGTTGCAGGGTAAAACTCTGCATGTGCCCGCTCCTATTTTACTGGTGAAGCGCCCGCTTGACGGTTAAAAAACTACACATACGTTAAAAATATACTACATGTAAACACAACTAAACTACAACATAATCGAGCACGCAGAGACTTTTCCTACAGAAAAAAAATTCACTGGATTTGACTGATTAGTATATTTTTCTTTGTGTTGGATTTATTTTCTGTCGGGTCTTGCTGATCATATTTCTAAGATTGTTGGATTGTAGCCGTTATTTGACGCTATTATTTTTACGATTTATTTTTCTCTTTCATATTCTTTTTGGTCGAGATTATAGTTGATAAGTCTGTATGTTAATGATCTAAAAGCTGCAATTTTTTTATTGTAAGGTTAATAGTGTTCAAAGTCTTCATGAATGTTATTTTATTGTTCACTTAGGTGAATAATTAAAACACTATTAAAGTTGTACACGTTTATTAAAAACACAACTTATTAACACACATGTGGTTAGGGGAGAGTGGGGCAGTTTCATACAAAATAGCGTTGTTCAACTCTATGTATTTTTTGATCTCTTATTAGTGAACAAAAAGACGTAAAAACATCCTCGTTGATTGGCCACAACCCTGTTTTTTTAAATGCCGAGACAATATTAGCTTTGGAAAATGCCTCTTCAAACGGTTTCTTTGTGAGCTCAGGTATATTGTATATTGTTATAGTTTTCCCAGGATTCTTTTGAATCCATTCGTTGAAAGTAGCTTTGCATTTGGATTTGAATGGTCCATAAACCCCAACATCTAGGGGCTGCATGCGGTGGCTGCATGCGGTGGCTGCAGTGAGGAGGGAAGGTGAGGAGCACTATTCCATTTTCTCTTGCAAATTCAACAATTTCTAACGACACATGGCTTTCATGGTTGTCGAACAAAATCAGTATGGGACTTTCTTTACGTGAATGTGTTTCTTTCTGAATGTGTTTAATCACTTCAAAAAAGTTTGTTGAGGTCATCCAGCCACTTGGATGAGCTAGGCCTAAGCAGCCTTCTGGTCCACCAATAGTGAAATGATCTTTAAAGTTTTTTCTAGGGAAAACGTAGGCTGGTGGTAAGGCTTTCCCTTCAGCTGTTATGATTCCTTCAAATGTGACCAATTGTCCCCTTTCAGCTGAGACATTTTGTCCAACTTGTTTGACGCCAGTTTGAGCTATAACTTTTGGGGCCTGCAATACAGTTGTTACGCCACTTTCGTCAACATTTATGATTCTGCTAGGAGGAAATTGGTGAACGGACATTACTTTTTGGTAATTATCAAAGAACTCCCTAACGTTTTTTTTTTTTTTTTTTTTTTTTTTTTTATTAAAACTGGTTGATCTAGCCAAGCTGGTATTTTCCGGCTTTCGTAGTGACAATTGCCTATGTCTTTTCATAAATCCTAGCTCCCAGTCTTTACCGGCTGTTTCATTTTTTATCCAAGAAGGAGGTACTGGGAGTTTCATACTTAGGGCATAATGAAAGGCAAACTGCCTTAATTCAACTTTGGTCAAACCGTGTTTTAATTTACTACTTATTATCAAGTACTCACACAGCATTGCTTTCTTGTTCTGCTGAGAAAACCTGATGGGTAGAATACTTTGCCTGTTCCCTTGCTTCTGGGATAGCAGGGGACAGAGGTTGTGGAAGAGGCATATCTTCCTGGTCCTCTTCGTTTCCAACATTAGGTTGTTGTCTAGCATGTTTCTGTCGATGTAAATTCAGCCTGTATTGCAGAGTAGCAAAATGGATCCCATGATCTGCAGCTGCAAGTCTCAAAGAACTGTTTCCATTCAGAACATCATTGATTGCGGCAGCCACATCATTTTCATTGATGCTGGCCCTGTTAGTTTTCTTTATATAATTTCTCACCATTCTGGCTGAAAACAAAACAAAAAAATGTATAAAACAAACTTATAACAAATAAATTAGGCTACTAGGCCTAAGATGTGACCTTAGAGCTAGAACAAGAATGAGAGCTTGTACTTTTCAAAACATGTAAAAATATCAGCAATATTAGGTAAAACAGTGCTGACCATCAAATAAACATATTTGAAACACATTAAATCATATAGTCTGTATCAAAACACAAAAATAAGGCTGTATGAAAGTGCCCCACTGTATGAAAGTACCCCAACTCAAGTGTATGAAAGTACCCCATCTCAAGTGTATGAAAGTGCCTCAACTGTAGTTGGTATTAAAACCATCATGTGGTTTCTTTATAGGTTAGAAACTCAAAACAACTGATATGCTCATATGATCCTAAAACCATGTGGAACTAAATGCTTTAGTAAAATTACTGATAAAAAACAAGTAGGGAGTCTTACCTTGCTTGAAATCAGATGTAAAATATTTACTTTTTCATTCAAAATCACAATTTTTCTTTCAACTGGTGAACTACACATCAGGCTTGGTTTAAGTCAATGGAGGAAGTAGAGTCAGTTATAACCTAAAATTTGACTCTGGTGATGGATTTCCTGTTGGCTGTTTAGGCGGGAAATTCGAATTGTATGAAAGTACCCCGTGTATGAAACTGCCCCACTCTCCCCTACTTAACCTTCAATTCAACATAGTACATTTTTTCTGATCTGAATCTGACACATTTGAAACGGAAGTCTATATTTTAGTTTTTGTGCAGCAGCGCAGTGTTGCCATCTAAGCCAAACGTAATAACTGAAACCTTATTAGATAATATATATACATACTAACAGAGCACCCGTCCTTCGTACGGGGTTGGTATATAAGTTTAAAATGCTTATTGCAGTTATACTCAAGCTTTGCGTTTGCAATGGTGGAGGACACAGTTTGATAAAAATTTGGCTCATAAATTTACGGTATGATATAGTATAACACATCTACCATTGCCATAATGTTCTACCATTGCACATAAACTATAGAAAAAAATAAATTATCAAACATTCGCACAATATCACAAATTTTTCATTAAATTCAAAACTCAAACCTAACTGTAAACAATCCTACTTTGACCGTTCTCATTGTGTATCACAGCTTTTTGTTGTTGCTTAGTTCAAATTAGCTGTTGTCATATATGCACAAACAAAATAATAATAGTGCTGCACCCTGTTGGGAAACTTTATAACTTTTTAATGCTATTGCATATTACAGAACCAACTTGTAAAGTTGAAACAGCTGACTAAATTCTTTAATTCCCTTGAAATATGAATACTCATAAGGTTAACATGGGGAACTACAGACCCACTGGGGCGGAGCCCGAAAGGATTTTTGAGATAAGAATATGCCTAAATGTTAAAAGGGAATGTGAGCTATCATCATGCCAAATTTCAGCCCAATCCGTCCAGTAGTTTGTGCGTGATTGACCAACACACAAACTTTCAGATTTATAATATTAGTAAGGTACAACATACCCCTTTAAAATATTTTTGATTAGGATTAATTAATTTGACGTAATGAAATAATATATATACAACACTTCCCTCTTTAAACATTTTTGATTAGGCGTAATTTGACCTTTAGTGAAATACTAATTGAGTGAAATACTATCGCTTATCTGTCACATCCAACTAAATCGTAAGTTGCTAAATGTTCAAACGTAAAATTTAACAGCAACTTGTCGCACAAAACTCACAACTCTGCCCTGATTCCTCTCTATAACCTGACCTCCAAGTAAATAACAACAACAGCAACGACCAATAACAATCGTCTGTCATCCATAGGTCAGGGACATTGAACAAGCACAGAAAAATGGCAGAACAACAAAAACCAAAAAACTCCACCTACCAAGTCAAAACTTGACTCCGAAAAATACATGTAGCTCTGATGCTAAACTCGCCCTACTAATTGACAGGCTCCAAAACCATGAAGTAAGCCAAAATTGTGACAATGGCGAAGAGTTAGAAAACAGCGTTATAATGGCAGCTGAAATAGGTTCTTCTCTCCTAGAAAAAGCGTCTCAACTTGAAAAGGATACTTCAATTCTTCAGCAGCATCTGGATAGCTTAGCTGTTAACGAAGAGCTTAGAAATTAAGTAAACACACTGCAGGAGAGAGAGGCTCATCTAGTAGAAAATGTCAACGAATTAAACCATAAGCTAAACAGAGAAGTAGAATTACGAGGAAATCTGCAAAAAAACTTTTAAGAGCACGATGAAAATCAAAAACAGTCCCTTGCGGAGAAACAAGAAAAGATAAACCAACTTGAAACTATTATTAAGTTTAATAACAAGGAAATAAACTACCAGCAGCCCAGTAAAGACCACACAACACCAAAGCCCAGTAACAACAATAGTAAGCCATACTTAGAACATACCAACTCACACCTAGAAATTCAAACTTTACTGAGCAACTTCAGAGCTATGGAATACCGTCTCTCCAACATGGAAAAAATTATCTTATGAAAATAAGACAGATATCAAGATGCTGAAGGAGACCATATGTGTTCCAGGAAATTCACTTGACCATTCAACTTCTGGTAGTACTGGAGCCAGCTAGTACTTTAGCTCTCCGCAGTTTCTACAACGTCTGTCAAATGGCGGACAACACTTTCTTACATGTTTAGAATTACAGTTCTTACATAGATAGGGTTGATTATGATTCTCATCAAGAGGTCTTGGCTTCGAGTAGTTGTTGTTACTGTGACGCCTAATGTTGGTAGGTTTACAGGCCTTCTTCACTACGCCTATCACTATGATGTCTTTGTCCTTGGTGACTAATACTGTGAACTAGCTCTTCTTTAATATACACGCCAGTTGTTGGATTAATACCGGTAGTTAAAAGTGATTGGATAAAACTTTTGAGCTTGTGAGCCTCCCTGGAGTTCACTGAGTTAACACTACGTTCCTTATGAACATCATTAAAGTGTTTCTTACTGGTTTCATACAGCGTACACTGTTTAGTGGCTTCCTCTAGTCTAAGATATGAACTCTTAAAAGTCGCTTCTGAAGAAACTCTTCCCTGATGCATAATACTAGCCTGTCTCGAATTAGACTATCTTCTTGTTCACCAAATTCACAATAACTGGCAATTTTTTTCAGGTCTATTAAAAAATGCATGAATGTTCCCCCTCCTTTTGAACCCTTTAAAAAAATAAGAAGCGTTGATATTCTACAGTAAACTACCCCAATGCCGGCAGGTTAAGGCACACTCTTCAATAAATGTGTTTTTTAAGGCAGAAGGCAATAAATAATAAATTGTTTTTCCTTAAACGTGAAAAATCCTCTCCTTTTAACATTCGGGATTGATAGGACTTGAACTATTTCTTTTATGGGCACATCGTTGTCGATATCGGTGCTCTCTGGCCACGCAAATTTGCCACCTTTCTCCTCCAAGAATTTGATGGTGGCCATGTCTTGGGTTTTTGATTTTATCTGCCCGATAAAATTTTTCTTATTACCGTCCACAACATATGGCACTACCACCCAATCGTTCACGGAAATGTCTTTTAACTCTGCGTCATTCAAAGGCACAAACATGGAACTATCATCATCACTGCTGCTGTCAGTGACATCAGACACATCAGTCTTATCACATGGGGTCTTTTTTAGTTTTCTGGAACAAAATATTAAATTAGCATGAATAGAGAAACCTGTTATGTCATCAGTATGAGAGCCAAATGACCTCACACATCCCAGCTGATCTCAGCTTTAGAGTGCATTCCATTCCTCGTCATTAGTACGAATGCAATGACCTCATTGCAAACATTCCAATCAACTCTAGCTTTTGGATGCATGCTATTTCTTGCCATTAGTCATAAACAATAACAAAATACTGCTTGATATTATTCCTAGTGTGTTAATATACTACTAGTTGCTGTACCCGTGCTTCGCAACGGGAAACTATCAGTTTCATAATCATTGAAATATATTTAGAATAAATAATCCATCGTCAAGTTTAAGATTAAATAAACCTACCACATAATTGTACATAAATAAATAAAACAATTCCTAAGAGGCTTACATTCATTTTCATTTTATAATTTTCTTAGCCTCACGTTGAAGGCGCTTTATTTCCTTTTCCTCTTCTCTCCTCTTCTTCTTTTAACTTAGATATGCCTTCCCTTGCTTGCTTGTAATTACTGAAGGAATTCTTTATTTTATTTTCCTTTTTTTTATTTTTGAGCCTTGTTTTGGCCAAAATGGATTTCTCTTAAATGGCGAGTGAACATTAGGGCTGAAAACAAATTTTTTTGGAGTTTTTTCTGAGTGTGTGTTTGACACACTTCCTTCTGTTGCTCCTTCTGTTGTCGCTGGATACTCGACGGCGACCACTTGAATCATGCCAGTCTCTGAACTCCCCTCAATTACTTCATGAACCCCGACATATCTCGTCCATATTCGTGATAATGCTGAATGTGGGGTTGTCAAGGTCAGGTTCATTTGCTTCTCCCCCTTCCTGTACATTATCTCCAACTCCACTTTCGTCCAGTATCTCCCCACTTAGCTGCCCTATCATTTCATCTCCCAAAACAATGTCCTGCTCGGACAGGTCGAAGATGTCTTCAGATTGAAAAGTATCGTCATCTTCCCCAAGTTCTTCATTAGGTTCTTGTACAATTTGTAAGTCACCATCTGGGTCTTCGTCTTCGCTGGATTGGCCAGTCAAACATTTAGGGGTTTCTGTCTTTTTTTCAACTCATTTTTTAGCTGGACAAGTTCATCAACTGTCTTTCTCCATATGTCAAAGAGAGATTGGTCGGTAAGAGAACTAACATGTACAAAGTGTTTAGAGGAAGCTAAGTGCCCTCACTACGGGCTAGGAACCATCACTGTAGAAAAAGAAGCACGACCGATTCCTGAAGCCTGCGTTCTACCAGTATCTTTTTATTTTCGCTAGCCTATTTATTTTCAATATACTTAAAATTTGGTTTAACTTAAAAAAATGTAAATAATAATCTTTAAAAGTTAGAATATGACTCACACATTTTAGGTCCTTTAGCATGGATATGTAAAAAAACTTGAGGTCACTTAACTACATAACATTTTTTTAGTATTAATTTTCTTTTATTACAAATGTAACATTTTTACAATAGTAAAAATGTTTTTATTAACACAGTTTGCAGGAAATGTACCAACTAAACAGCCAAGTAAAAAACTAAGATATGAGGAGGTCTACTCGGATTCAGAGGAAGAAACTTCTCAACCCGAACTTCTCAAATTTGAAAAAAATAAATCTGATAAGGAGGAACCTTTATGCAATTCTAATTTAGAAATTCATGATTGGTGCTTAGTAAATTATGATAATGAACTTTTCCCTGGTGAAATACTGCAAAATCTGATTCAAATCAGTATTAAGTTAGCTGTATGGTAAAAGCTGTGAAATACTGGAAATGGCCTTCAAAACCAGATATTTTGCTATATTCACTCGAGGATATAAAGTGTAAATTTTCACCACCACATGTGGTAAATGCTCTCGGACATTTTAAATTTGAAAAACTGTTTAAAATAATTGAGTTTTGCTAAAAGGTTTTCCAACGTATTATTAATTTAATTTCAGTGAGCAGCACTTTTTAGACTAGTGTTGAATATGACTCAAAGTTAAGCGATCTATATTTTTTATGAGGTTGTATATAATTCTGACAGCGGGTTTACCTTACTGATTGTAGAAGTTCTAAAGTGTTAACTTGCCCTGATACATGATATAAACACTGGGGGTGATAAAAATTACCCAAGGTATTTTATGGACACATGTTCTACGCAACATTTAAAAATGCATGTTATTTTAAATGTTATTATGTTCATTTAACTATAAAGTTAAGTTTAATAAAGATATCAACTTCAGTTCAATGGTCTCTTCATTCAAACTTTCATCAAGCTTATTTTTAAATACCTAAAAACAGTTTAGTTTAAGTAACAATCAAGTAGCATTATATCACCTCCGTGAAAAAGTCTCTCACCTCCGTGACAGTGGAAAATTTTAAAACCAAATAATTCACAAAATACTTGGTACACTTTGTAACCATAGTTGCCACTATATTTGTCAGGTATTTTTCCAACAAGTGCATACTAAAAAAAGTGAAAATTAAAATGTTTGAAATACAAAAATGTGACCTCTAAAATTGCACATTTTTGTAGAATGATCCACTATAAAAAAATAACAAAAATTTTGCGTTAGAAAATTTTACTTAAAATAGTGCATAACCTTGTTAACCTTAAAGAAGCAAATAGCTCATGAGGTAGTTAAAATGCTTCAGTAAACACAGTTATATCTACATAACCAAAGCTTAATAAGCAATATTTTTCACTAAATTTCAAGTAAAATTTTAAGATATTACAAACAAGCTTTACTTTTATAGAATCAACATCCAATTGTGTTCCCTCCAAACTCAACTATTGCACAACTACTTTTGCTGGTTGGAGAAGATCTGTCAGTTTTTTTTTCTGTTGCCAACTGAGCAAAACAAAATTTCTCTCATTTTGTCCAAAGTCACCCTACTGCCTAAAGACACTCGATTTTACGTACAAAATGCATGTTCTCTTTAACACCTTTCTGCCTCTCAACAACTCACACTTTGCATTATCTCCTTTGGGGATGTTTCTGAAATAAGCTTCAAAACCTTTAGCTTGTTGACACATAGATTCATGTTTTTATGAATTTTACACTAGCAGGTATGCATTATGCAAGTCTTTCACTACTGGTTTGACAATCTAAAATGGACGTAGCCGACAAAATGTTGCGTAGCTTACTTTTTATACTTTGTGTTTTCCTTCAGACATTCTATGAGTAAATATCATTCATGTAACGCCCTTGCTTTTTTATTTTGTCTAGTGATTTTGTCTTTTTTGCCAGGAGATAAGCGGCTGTTTTTGTCTTATTCAAGAAAGTCACAGCCATCTTAACTATTTAATCGCCCGGTCAATCATTTTCTGGCTGTAATATCCATAATATTGTTTGATTTGTTTATAATGTCATGCTCTTATAAGCAAATCAGATCAGTCAATAACTTATTCATCTAAATCACTCTATCAATAACTGACCACTCACAAGTCACACTAATTGGTGTTTGGAATTTTTTTATTTAACTCTTTCCATGTTTTCAGCAACCTGACGCTTAGGAACTTCCACAAAGAGAAGTTTTCTTACGAATCAAGATTTTTTTTCTCACCTTGTTTAAGTAATTGATGAATAGTTTTTCTACATGTTCTCTGAGTCATTGTATTTTGCTTAACTTGTTTGGTTCTGAACCTCTGTAACCTTTTCTTGTATCTATTTAACCATCTTTGTAATTGTTTAATTTTTTTTCATAACCTTTCATTTTTCTTTTAACACTCTCCCTATTTCTCCTTGCAGTCTTTTCCCCAATGGCTTGAGGTACTTAGTTTGCATTTGGAGAATTATTTGGTATGTTAACCTTAACAAAGTTTTTGGCTTCTGTTGCTTTTCTACAGTTGTTGCTGTGTGTTTTCGCCCAAGTATGCCATGTCTTCTATAGTTTTCTTTTTTCTCTTTCACTTAATTGATTAATACTGCGAGCTTTTCCTACTTCTCTTCGCTTATGCCACACCTATCTCTCTCTTTCATCTTAGCAGCCTCGTGCATTTCTGGGTTGGATTTTAATTTTTCTCTTTCTCTTCTCATACTTAGTTTTTTGTTCTTTCCTCCGTTATATATATCAATATTAGCCGTTTTTCTTGCCAATGTAACTACAAATGTAATTACAATTTAGGAGTTTGGTTTAGCTAAGATGTAGTAGGCCTGATAATAAAAGTTTGGGTAATTTGATTAGATTTAAACATCTACAAATAATCATGTTTTGAAATTCAGCCATTTTTTCATAAGTCTCATCTATTTACTGGGGCTAAAAATTCGTGTATGTGCACTAGGTTTCTTAATAGGCGCCATCTGGAAAGTAAAAGGTTAAATTTGGTTTATTGTTTAAGGTATCTCTTTCCTTTATAATAAGATTTACTTTTTTTACTAGCCTATTATTTTTGACGCAAGATAAATTAAGTACCAAATTAATAAAATCGTTTTTCAAATTATTTTAGTAGATTAATCATCAAAACACACATTTTATTAGCATGCAGTTTTAATAATTCAAGCCTTGTTTTATTTGCTTGTAGATCTTTCCTCAATAGAATCTATTCTTATAAATTTTAGATTGTCGCAGGTGTAATTTCTAAGTAATGTTTTTGTTCTTATGTGCGGTTAATCGGCGTCTTTAACAGACTAGGTAATTACACCGCCCTATTTAACAGTTTTCTTACCAAACATTATGTTTTATTTTTGTCACACTCCCTCTTTCTCCCTCTAATGACCTAAAATATAGAAAGGTCAGCTAGTTGTACGACCCAGTTGATGTCACATCGTTAATACCGTAGTGATACTCCCCATCTGTTTCAAAGTTGTGTGGCTTTAAGTTTACATTATTGCGGTTTTATTGTACAGACTGAAAAGTTTCTAAAAGGTGCCACTTTACACAGCCAGTTTAGGCCTAATACTAACACGTTTTGTTAACTTCTTTAAACATCTACGCGGACCAAAATGCAAAATGATTTTTTGAGAAATTATTTCTCTCTAGTAAATAGTGCTCTCTACATGATTGCGGCATTTCCTGAAAAAAGGTCATTTACGACGAAATTGAAATCTTTTTTGTACAACAAAGTATGGCCTTTCGTGTTTTTCTCGTTCTGGGTTCCCTTAATGCTAATGACAGTCGCTAAAGCGGCCCAGTTTGTTAATCAGCAGAAGTGGGATGAATTTTTGGAAGTGATGCATATGTATTTTTTAGGGACAAATACTTTGTACGTTATCATTGCAGTACAGAAAACCGCCATTTACTACAAGACTTGTATGGATATAGTTAGATCACAATTTTTCGCCACAAAGAGGGTGAATATGAGGAAAACTAAGCTGTACGTTGGATTTTTGATCACTTTCGTGGTTTGTTACATTTTCAAAGCAGTTTCTTGTGTTGTTTATCGTGAACTGTCGTTCCAAGTGTGGGTGCCGTTTGTGAACAACAACGAGAAACTTTCAACGCGCGTTTTCACTGTTATTGGTTTCTACCAAATTTTAGCAGCGATTTGCCTTTTTATAGTCAACGGAATCCTCTCGCCATTTGTAATCGTTTTAACCAGTGCCGTAGTCGAAGAAATACACTACATCATAGAAAGATTAGATCGCGTAGTTTATAGGTCCAAGGAAACTAAACCCACGAGTTCCCCTGGAACGCAACTATCAGATGTAGGACGAATATCATTAGAGAGGAAATATCGAAACAGTGTTGAAACAGACACGTCGTCCACTTGCACTACAGAAGAGCAAAGCAGATCTTTTATTCGCAACATTGTGTCGCACCATTTGATTGTCAAGTCGTTGATACAGAATGTAACCAAGATCCACAAGTATGTGTTTTTGACACAGTTTGTATTTACAATCAGCCATTCATGTTTCTTAGCGTTCAACGTTTATTACACGAAGAACCACACCAAGATTCTGGTCAAGTACAGTCCCTACCTGCTGCTCTCATATTACTTGCTGTACATTTTCTGTCACAACGGCCAACGACTCAGTGATGCTTGTGAACGTTTATTCTACGCCTTCTGCTGGTAAATAACTTATAATTAAAGTTTATCATAGAGTAGTACACGTTAACCGCTTGAGCCGCAAAGTAGATGACAGATGAATGGGTCGGGGGAAGAAGATAACAGGCATTTCAAAAATGTTATACTATAAATTTAACTATTATACTATAAATAAACAAACTTCCAAGACCGGTAACAAATGTATATTTTGTGATGATTATTTGGCATAGTTTTTAAAATAAAGATTATTTAGTGGTTAACAAAAGGAACATATTTATTTCTAATAGAATTTGATTTTAAATTGAACACTTAAATAAAAGTACTCTAGGCTATATAAAAATGTTACAAAATAAATTATGTGTTTGATGGTGGTTCGTGGTCCTTATGTGGGTAGTAGCTTTTGGATATACTCAGCTGTTTCTGGTCTCCAAAAACCTTTTAGAGTCTGGAGATCTTGGTATTTTTTATAGTCGTGTTGAGGTCTGACATGTTTCCTAATTTTTGTCTGATTGGCTGTTGTTTATTATCCTGTAGTTTACATTACTTATACTTGTGTTCTGATACAGGTGTCCATGGTACGATTTCCCAGTCAGTTATCGCAAGTCACTGTTGATTGTCGTAACAGCTGATGAACTATCTGCTTTGCAGTCATTTAACCTTACTTATACTTGTGTTCTGATACAGGTGTCCATGGTACGATTTCCCACTCAGTTATCGCAAGTCACTGTTGATTGCCATGAGTGCTAACCTACAACCCACCGCGTTGACTGGTGGTGGACTGTTCAAAGCAACACTTGCTACATTTGTGCATGGTCTACAGCAATCCGTGTCTTATACTCTTCTCTTGAACCAAGTGGCTCCAGAAAATAGCTCACTGTAATTAACCTTGATCAACAGATATCCATTTTTTTCATCAAGAGTTTGTATTGAAATTGTAAATAATTGTTGATTGTTCGTGTTGCATCAGTAGGCCTATGTTTACACATAGTCTAAATAATCATTTTACTATTGTAATAAATTAAAAAAAGTATGTTGCACGTTCACAATTATTCCCATTTTTTCAATTATTTATTGAATCGTTATGTATATTAAATTAATAATATGTTTTTTTTTTTTGTTAATAACTTTTAAGAATATGAATACAAACATTTGAAACTAATTCCGTGAATATAACACAGTATCTATTTCTGATTATGAGTCCAAAATATCCAGGAGGAAGGAATATTATGTAATCCTTATAGAAATAGAAATATGTCAAACATTTCATGAACATGACTCCACAATGACAATAATTAATTGTCTATAATAAAAATATTTTTTTGATTGTGTCAATTATGGATAATATTTACAGAAAATGTATTATTCTCTGCCAACCAACCATTAATAATTTATATGATTCGCTTATCAACACCTTCTGGCATGGATCTGCATTGGTGAAATTATTTAGTTTTAATTTAGTTTCTTTAACGTTATATTTTCTCGATTTAAGCATGAGGATTGGGCTTTGAAGAGTTATTATAACACAATAATACCTCTTCTCTTTGTCTTTGTAAATAGACGCAATGTTGGTCAAAGATGAAGAAACCAAGTATTCAAGTAGGCCCTATAGCCCAGTCAAATGGTCTTTTGAAATGGAAAGTTTTGGTGTAATTGTTTTCTTTTGTTTTCTTTATGTTTTTTGGGGTGCTGAATCCAAATTTGAAGTTTTCCAACAAAAATTTTATCGGCAAGTATGACATTTTTTGAAAAATAGGGTGAAAATTGTATTTATTTCTAGTTTTTGGCTCATAATTTATCGAATAATAATTTTTTCCAAATATCATCCTATACTAATGCAGAGCATACAATTTTCTACAGTTTATGTATCTATAACTTTTATCTACAACAAAGAAGTGTTTATCAAACTAAATTTAAAAGGTCTGCAAAATTCATTGATTTAGGAAAAAAGCAAAATTATTTCCGTTATGACTTCTCCAGGTTATAATAGGATGTAAAAGTGTAAAACGTCCCATAAATCTTGTTTTATTTATAAATATTAAACCCTTTTAATTTGAAAATACATGTACACCAACATAATGGTAGATACAAATGACTTTGATTAAGTTAAACTTTTTAATTTCTCCGAGTCTTCTTGGCCAACAGTACCATGATTTCTGCAGAGCTACTTTCAGGTTCTTTTTCACCTAAAACACCTTTCAAGATTTGGACCTTCAGTATGTGTGAATGCTTTACATAAGGCAGACTTGGCCTCTTTCCTGATACCAAAGTCATCGAATAGAGGCGTTGGGTACGGGCATAGTTCGTATTTCAAAAAGCCTTCAAGTTTCTCATCAGACTGCTTGGCAATTGTCATTCTGTAAACAATAGTAGTTGGATTGATAGGTACGATTAAGGTCATCATGTATTTTAAGGGAATGGATCATTGTGGGAAGTGGCAAAACTCTCTCTTTTCTGTAAAACTTTACCTGTTGAAAATCACTTCCCACGATTGGATTTTAAGCAATGTGGTCAATCTCCTTAGCCTTGTGGCAGTTTATATTGCTGTCTCCCACGACACCTGAGCTAAGAGACATCAGCGAATGGTTTGCGTTGCGTAAACCAATCATCTAACTTTCTTAAATCATTTCCATCTCTTTTGATTCTAGCTTCTCTCATTTTAACTGTTTGTTCAGAGCTGATTAATGTCACTCCACACATCTACTATTTTTTTGTAGTGATGTCATTCCTTTGTTCATCTGCACAGAAACCCTTCACTTACACCACGGTCATGGGTAAGCGCTCAAGCAATTTTCATTACTCTCATAAGAAATTGGTCTATGGACATGTCCGTCCATGATCCACTCCAGAACTTGTTGGTCCTTTGAACGGTAAATCCACCACCAATAAACTTTTAATATTCCTCAGGGCTCATTTTGTCTTTCAACGAGTGCACCTTGGACGAGGTACAGATTACAGCGCTTAGCATACAAGAAATGTCCACTTGCATGGAAATATGGTAGCATCTGATAAATAACTTTGAGGTGAAGGTTGCAGTTTGCCGATCTTTCAGCTTCTATGAATAGTTTAGCAAGTGTTAGCATCTCAAAGTTCCAAAGTTTAGAAGTAGCACCACGATGAGCTGAAATTTGGAGCCGAGCAGAAAACATGGTTTCCAATTTCTTTACACTGCTGTTTTCATTAGCTGACAGCGTAGCCGACATATTATAATTACGGAATAGCACTAAGAGTTCTTCTTAAAAATCTGGCGTCAAATCCATTGTATTGAAAATAAGTTTTGCCAAGCATGCATGGCATTTTTTATATGTGCTCTTTCGGCTCTTGAATAAGCATGTCCAGTCAGAATCTCTATTGAAAGCAGTGCATATATTGTACTAATCATCCATGATGTAACATATTGTCTTCAGAAAGGACATAAGTAGGTGGAACCCACCTATTCTGATAATGACATTGTCAAAATAATAATCACTTTGTAGACTATATAACTACTTGTTGGTCAAAAGTGTACACAGTTGCTTGTTGATTCACAGATTTGCACTGTTCCACTGAAGTTAGTAGTGTCGTGTATATTAGGCCTATGTTGTAATCAGATGGAGGCAAGCAAGCTACGAACGTTGTTTTAAAAGGGAGATTATTTGTAGTTTGTTTCATGAATCCACCCCATCCTAGAATGTCGGACACATCTTCCACTTGCTGAAATTCCACATCAAATCCACAACAGAGGGTTTGTCATTAAGTTGCCAAGATCCACAACTGTTATTTATCTTGTAGCCCATGAGAATTTCCGTTTTCAAAACGTTTAGAGGAAACAAACTCCCATCTCCCCAACTTCATGAGCGGGTAAAATACTTTTAAGTCTGTCTATTTTCTAATCTGGAGCAATAGCACTTTTCGTGTTATCATATGCATCCCCCCATTGCATGGAATTTATTATATCCATCCAACGTACGAGTATTAAGAAAAGTTGTTGTTATTCATTGTGAGCCTTGGTTGAAATATATAATTGATAAAATGGAAGAATTACCTTATCCAACCACAGTTGCTGGTATGACAACTAGTTTCGTTCCTTAGAACATCGTCAGGTCATTGTATTGTGACCGAATTCCCAACTCCATTGATCAAAAGGGTGAAGCCCTTGGTAGCGCAAAATCAATGGTGGGATTCCGGTACAATATTGCTGAGGTGGAGGACCAACAATGACAACACAAGAGCTGGCTGGACACAAATATGAGTTTATTCATTTCAATAAATATATATAAATGCGACAATAATACATAACAATAATAAATAGACATTGCCCTAGCCAAGATATAATAATTAAAGCTTTAAAAATATTTTAAAATTTCTTTAGTTAAAAAAAAAACAATTTAATTTAAAATGGAAATTCAAGTTAGGCCTAAATGACATTTAGTTGCAAAAACATTTAGTGTACTATCTCAAACAAATTTAAAACAAGTTAGCTTAGGTGGCTACCTTATAAAGATCATTTAAAACATTTAAAGGAAATTACTTTAGCCCTAGGCCTACATTTAAAATAAATAACTTTTACATTTACAAACATGAAAACATTTACACTATCAACAAATGTGGTCGCCTCGCAAAGACTATAAAATATATTCCAAAATATATTCCAAGCGGTAAAATAACCGTCAAGGGAGAAAAAAAAAGATTTTTACCCTCAATCAAGGGGTGTGAAACAGAATTAAAAGAATGGAATTTAAAAATTTGAATGAAAGTTAAAGTTAAATTAAATTTAGAGAATGAAAGCCTAATTAATAAAATTGCAGGTAAAAAGATTACAGGTTTTATTTTATAAGTTAAATGAAAACGTTGATGTGGAGTTAGATTTCTTCAGGTGGATGAGACTCTCCAAAAGGGCTGGACTGACCTGACCGTAAACCTTGTTGAAATCCAGGAAGCAGAAGTAGAAGTAGGGCCGAGTACAGGATGGCCGCTCCCCAGACATGGCAGCACGGCATTAGGCCGGAGTGGGCGTAGGCCTAGATGTGTAGGTAATTCCATCAGCAAGTGCCGCAGTGGCAGTGCGAGGACTGGCAGTGGCACGGCGCATCAGTCTCAGCGGTGCAGTCCAGGAGAATGCTCATGTTAAGTCAGTCAGCAACTAATGGTGGCAGGCTTCAGGTGGAGTCGCCAACCCTGATACAAAGTATAGATCACCGACCTGGCCTAATTAGGGCTAACATGTCTCAGAGTCCATATATTCAGTTTGCACTAGGCCTGAATAAATCAAAAGGGCGTAAAACATTCTCTTTACCTGCAGTCAGCGACCACATTTTTACAAAAGCTGTTCTAGTGTCTAGCCTAATCAAACATGGTTTTCTAAAGAATAGTAACATGATCTCACATGAATAAAAGTGCATGAATGTGCTTGCTTACTATTCACAAGTTTGAGAACAAATGAAATGGAAAATTAAAAGGTTATTATCTTGGCTAGGCTACTGTAATTGACCAGAGCAAAATTTAGGCTAGCAAAAGTTACTAGCACAACCAAAATTATAACTAGCCTAGAAACTTTTAATGTGATTGGGTCCAGACCAGCTCACAGTTAAACACAAAAATTACACAAAAATGACTCAAAGTTACACATACATGATGTTAACACTTTACTAACTTGGTCTTTTAACCTTAAACATGAAAATTGGCTCAACTTTTAATATCACATGTACTGAACAAGTTAACTCAACGAGGCATGCACATTGTGTTATCTAGTGGACTCGAAACTCTCAGAAAACAGTACAAAACACATCAAAATGACTCTATAAAACATTTCTGAACAATAGTGAAACAGTGAAAAATGAAACAAAATGAAATAAGCGAGGACTAGGCCAGGCGAATTCAACTTACCCGTGGTATGAAAACTCTACTCGCAGAAATGCTCCATTCCGAGCAGTTGCGAAACGATCTATGAAACTAAAAACTTCAGGGTTCACAAAAGAAAACTCTTCCGGAAGAAAACCCCGTAGCCTTGGAACAATCTCAAACCCAAAGTCTGAGAAACGGGAGCCACAAAATGTCAGCCGATGAACGTCCAGCAGAACGCAGCCAGTAGTACCAACCACGCAACAATTTAAACAGTGCCGTTGAGCATTGAGCACGTACACACGGCGCAACCTCCCCCACGAAAACCCAACCTCCCGGGGCAACAACAGAAAACCAGGACAACGACTCTGTCTTCTGGAAGGAAAACTCACTTCCAGGGGATGATTTTGCTGGGCCCAGCAATGGCAAAGAAACAAATTCGACACAACAGAGTAGTTCACATTCCTACACTGCAGGGTGATCAGGCCTACAGGGCAGGAACCTAACCTAAGATCTGGTTGTCCCCGAAAAGCCTTCAATTGGGAGATGTGGGCCTTTCTGAAAATGACCCCAGTGTCGGGGTGAGCAAGCCTCACGGTGACAGGAGACAAAAATTTCATGATTTTGTGTGGACCACCGATAACACAACTTCGCAGCACGCTTGTCTGCAGCACAACTGATTGAATGAGTTTGACAAAACACTAAATCAACAACCTTGAGAGGGTTTGCCTTGCGTCCTTCATTGTACCGTTTCCGCACCCTTTCCCTGCTGGCAATGAGATTTCTCTTAGCAGCGTCCCATGACTTTCGGACGTCACTAACGCCAGGAACAGGTAACAACTCCGCCACTCCCCAGAGATTTGAGAGTGGAGAAGAGGGTGGGTAACCAAGGAACAATTCGAAAGGCACGGCTTTGTGACTCTCATGCCGGGCAGAGTTGAAAGCCAACTGGAGCCACTCAAGTGACTCGTCCCAAGTGGTTTGTTTTTCTGCATGGTAGGCAATCAACGCAGCCTTCAGGTTGCGATTGAAACGCTCGGCATGAGAGGGTTGGGGATAACACGGCACAGTATGCAACCACATCATCAATGTATTAATACATTGTGGTATGTCAAAAGATTCTTAAAAACCCTGTCAGAATCACAATAGTAAAAACTAGTCATGTTGATCAAATTATTAAAATTGAATAAAAAGTGATAAAACTGGTTAAAACTCTAAAGGCTGGCCAGCACTGTCTTATAACTGTCACTGACTAAATAAAACACCTAATAGTAACGGAGAAAAACATACATTTAAAATTGCCATGTTTTTCTTATGGGGAATAAGTAAACTAGGCCTATTATATTTTGCTTGTTATGAACATATTTTGATAAAAAGTGGAAAATGTATTCATTTCATACGAAACCATTAACATTTAAAACACTTTTTACCCTCTCTGTTGCAGCAAACCTAAGTACTCGTTAAACCAATGCTATTTAAATGGGGAACAAATTCAATATTTTTAAAGTGATGTTTAGAGTAAATTGAAACATGCAAATGAAAATTCGCTTAGTCTGCAGGTTTGCTGCGGCGGGGGTATTTTGTAATTTCTATTAATTACTTTGTAAATGATAATGTTTCTGGTATCCATTTTCTGGAAGTAATATAAATGTTAAATATTCAATGTTCAATAATTTCTGAATAAAATAATTTTTTTTATATTAATATAAATCACTTATCATTGGTTCGATTTTCATCACCAGATAGTCAATGTATGCGGAATTTGATGCTCTACAATTCATTTATAATTTGTTTGTTTGTTTTTTTTTGTTTTGTTTTTTGTAGGCTTTTGACGGTTTTTTTACGTTTTAGCAAAATCTAAACAATAACCCTGAATTTCAAGGTTTTTATGGTCCCAGGTCAGAAGCTCACCTGGAAAAATGGGGCAAACTTCAAATCCTTTTACTTCTATATAAATAGAAAGGATTAAAATGGTCCCCAGCTTTCCAGGAGTTATTTCTGGGCAAAAACCTATTTTACTGGCCTATAATTTAAAAATTGTAACCCAAAAACTAGAAATAAAGCATTTTTTATGAATTAATTTTTTAATTCATATTTGCCGAAATAATTTTTGTTGGAAAACATCAGATTCGTGTTCAGCAACCCCAAAAACATAAAATAAGCCATAAAAAACAATTACACCAGAACTTTCCACTTTGAGCCCTTTTTAAACACCATTTGACTGGGCTACTATGCAAGATTATGAAACCTATTTAACCAACTCGATGTGAACTGTCATACAGCTAACTTACAAAGCTGAAGCAATACATTTAACAGCTGAAACGTAATATAATTTTCTCTCCTGTGGAAAATATAAGGTACTAAGATGGGTCCCATGTGACTGAGGAATATGAAAGGCTGATATTTGCATTGATGTACTCGGCCCTTTTGTACTAAAACGAAGTTTCTATTCAATCACTGCAGTTGAGAAACTTGATTTACTGAAACACAAAATGTGTATTCCTCTAGGTTTTTTTTTATTTATTGGTTTATCGAGTTGAATAACTTTTGCAATGTTCTTTACTATTAAAAAAAACTTAAATTTTGTAGTGTATTTTGTTTTTAAGCTTATGAATATTGGATAATTCTTGTAATCTTTGATTGAGTTTATACTTCACATTTTGGAGAGGTGAATAAACTGTCTAACCCACACAGTTATGGTAAATTTTTGTTTAATCAACATTTTTATCATTCCGTAAGCAGATATATTATTCAGTTTTTATATTCACGGTCTTAATAGATACTTTTGAAACAATCCTGTTTAGAGACAAAAGTGCCTTCTAAGCAAATTAAGCACTTAATTAGTGAAACTATTATCATATTTCTTAATTTGTTAGAGTTTTCCATAATGATCTTGAATATTCTAGTATGTAATCGTTAAAATATATTGTATTTTTATTCGGGAAAGGCTACCGCCGCACAGTTTTGCTGCTAGTGATTAAAATACCAATTGCTTTTAAGAAAAAATATTTATAAACAACCACTAAACAATTAATTACAATGGATGTTTGAGTGTTATGAGTGACGTGGCTCGGCGCTGTAAGTGCTTTGATGTGGATGCTGTAATCTGTACACTAATGTAATTAAATTCATCCCCTCAACGGGTTTTACACAATAATTTAAGATCCCTACAGAAAATTATGTATTATTTGTTTAGTATTGATGTCAAATAGGTAGAGTCGATATTAATATCTTTAAAATCCTTAGGAAAGCTTAAATGATCTCTTATCCCACCTTATTAAATCCTTTAAGGTGTATTTAAGATTTTTTACATTTTTAACACAATATTAAATTGACCCGTCATTTTTAATTTATTATATAAAAATTGTCATAACTATTTAATATATTCATAGAAATTAAAATTTCAATTACATTATCCGTTTTCATTTATTTAACTTTTAAATTTTAGAAGGGCGACATTTTGAGAATTTACATTTGTAAGAGTTCAATTTTGTTTTAAGATAGGTCTTTTTAAGATAGAACTGAACAATGTTTTTTATAACACTACATCGTACACAAACATTCTTTTCCTTTCTTAGTTAGTACATCTAAACCTTTCCAAATCGTTTAGTTTCTTCCTTTCTTACGAGGGCCGAGAAGGACCTACACCTTTGTTTTTAATATAATCTTCTTTTGCCTTTCTTTGACGCACCACTTTTTAAGAGATGTGAGATGCTCATGATCTTCTTCATCCACCGAGTCATCCTTTGTGGACTCATTTAGGCAGTTCCTCTAGCAATTTTGGTATCTGGCTATCATTTCTGGTTTATTAAATAAATGTATATTAAATTCTTGTAATTTGAGAAAGGTAGGAATAAATAACAATAGCAAAGAGAAAATTTGTTTTATTAAATTAATTGTAGTGCACAATGAACATTATAAATAAAGTGGTAGAATGTAAAATATGTTTATACTATACGAGGTGAAACCAGTCGAAATCAACGGTTGCTTTAAAGGCTTACGACAATTTGTCTAACTGCGACAAAAAGAGTGAAATAAAAAAAGAGCAATTAGCATTACATTGCCTAATGAGTAATAAATAGGTGTAGAAGCAATAATTGTTCAGTTCTTTTATCTAAAATTTTTCTTTAGCCTGTTTAGAATTTTTAAATTACTAAAACAGCTGATGATTTAAAGATAATCCATTGTATTATATAAATAAACATTATTCCTTTCTGTTCTTCTTGTAAACATGACTTTTATTTTTTCTCTCTTAATCTTTCATTAATTTACTCAAACACTCCACAGTATATTAATTGGTCCTTCGATCCAAGATATTACTTAAGCGATTTGGATTTACTTTCTTCCACTAAAACTCTTCATAGATCAATATTTCCTCATTTTACCCATTGTTTTCTGTGCCTCTGAACTCTTACCCATTTTAACTCTTATTTCCACATTGGAACTCTTAACCCACTCATTTAAACTTTGTGAATTTTTTACATTTATCTCATCATCTTCGTACAATGGCATCTCCAAATAGTGATTTTAAAGTGCAACTTATTTACGACTCACATCTTTTATTAAAACTCGTCTCAACGAAATAAGAAACATCGTAGATCAACATGTTGAAAGAGAAGAAACATTAACAGTTGTGCAACACGAAGCCTTAAAGACTCTCATGCAAGAAACCCAGAAGAAGAAAGAAGACTTTGATTCTTATTTTTATCGAATTGTAAGTACATAAAGTGAAGATGATTTGAACATTGAAACTTTAGCTGAAGATGAAGACCAAATCAGTGAACTATTCATCCACATCACCAGCTACATTAAAGTGCTGCTTTCAAAAATTGGTTCTAACCCTTATTTGGCCAAGGTTAATTGCAGTCCAGCTCAACCTCCGAGAAAAACTGCAATGAATGTAACCAACCCGAACTCATCAAGTCCAGCTCAACCTCCTAGAACCACTGCAATGAATGTAACCAAACCAAACCCATCAAGTGAATTTCAAACCAAAGGCATCCAGCTTAAACAACCTGAAACAAAACTCATCACAATAAAGAGGTCGGTGGCAAACACTATGCCTAAGTTCGCAAATTCGAAAATTAGAAATACCACAGTGACAGTAACAAAACCTCAACCGACAGATACAACAGTGAGCTCAACTACCTTGACAAGTGACAGTGCTACTATTCATCCAACCAAAACTGCTGTCATCCCAAGTGACCATGCTGTTATAAACCCTACTGATAATGCTGTCACTCATCCTACTGACCGGGTTGCTATCCAAAAGACAGACAGTGCTGCCGTTAATCCAACCCACAGTGCAACCACTACAGTAAAGACAGTCCAGCAATCCAGTCAAGTGGTTATATCTTCCGATGGAGATCTGACCAATAGCTACTCTTCATTACAAACTACAGAAAAAGTACTCAGCTTACAATCACAACTCGTTGAATTATTAAAACAAGAATTTTTTGAATTGAAGAAATGTGTTATGAACTTTAAAGACTTGTTGTTAACTTATATTCTTCAGTCTCGTAATGCAACTCCAAAGGGTCTTCCAAACTCTGATGATCATAATTTCAACGTATTAGGACTTCAGTGGTCTCCAGCAAACGTATTTAAGTTGTATCCCCAGCAAAGTTGGCTTAGGTTGAAAAGCAGAAGTAGAAAAAAGCAACCAGCTGCTATAGCCAGCCTACGACAAACTTTGTTAATGTGTTTTATTCTAAACTAACTGTTGAAGTGAGGACACTTCAAGGCCGGGAGTATGATCAGTTCTTTTATCTAAAATTTTTCTTTAGCCTGTTTTGAATTTTTAAATTACTAAAACAGCTGATGATTTAAAGATAATCCATTGTATTATATAAATAAACATTATTCCTTTCTGTTCTTCTTGTAAACATGACTTTTATTTTTTCTCTCTTAATTTTTCATTAATTTACTCAAACACTCCACAATAATGACTATTGGGTTAGTTACAAAATATGGTTGATCATTCAATTAATAACATACTTCGTATACTTTGTCATAGGAGTGTTTGTTCCTATGTTAACTGGTTTATCTTCTTTTTGATGAATATAATATAAAGAATGATTTTGGAATAATCTTTAAATAGTATTAAAACCGTATTGGTAGATCTTTTGAGGTACACACTTCTGCGAATTTTTTTTAGAAAAATATTTGTTTGTTGAGAAGGCACGTTCTTACTTCAAAGGGAGGCCCACCCTAAAGCTGTTTAAGTTTTATTTTTCTTTCGTCACGTCGGTCATCATACCGTACTTCTGTGCAAATGAATAACCCTATCAATTTAGCAAAAATAATTGTTTAGCATAACTTCGATTCTATGACATGTGGATGTCAGTTGACTTAAGCCTTATCAATTAGCCTACATAAAGTGTTCAATATAATAATCTTCAGAATGTTAAGTGTAGTGAAGCTGGCTTTTATTCTTGAAATGAGGGACCTCGTTCATATGGTCATGCGGCTTCATTGGCAACAAATAATGCAAATGACAAAGCAATGATGCATTTCCAAAAAGCAAATACTGTAAATTGTTACGTAAATAGTGACGTTTACATGCATTGTTGTTAATCAACTATCTTAAAAAGGATGAGGATATCTAGTTCAAAAGGAACACGACCTTTCTGTCATGACAGTAACTGCTTAAATGGTAATTAGCCTACTCTTTGTGAAAATTGTTTTACAGTCGAATTGTAGTGTTATTTTCACAAATCTCACAAATAATCGGGTTTTAATAATATAGTTCAGATCTTTACAAAAATATAATGCAAAAATTAAATTATGAAAAGGTAACATATATTAATAATCGTTTTAACATGAAAGCTTATAGGTTTTTATCACATTTTATTATATTGGATGTTAATAATTGTTTTTCAAATGAAAGCTTATCTCTCTTACCTTATAAAGATACCCTTGACAATTGTCAGTTTCTAAATGATTCAGAATGAAGTACATCCCATGTCATCTTCGTCGCTCTCGCTAGATGTGTCTTCGTCCCCCGGTGTCAGATTAATAAGACACTGGTGTACACTGCTATGGTCCAGACCTTCCTTCTTCCAGTAGTCGTTGATCACGGTTTCGACGTGCTGCACATATTTTGACCACAAATCTGGATTAACCTTCTCCACCGCCTCTTCAAACAGTCTCTTAACATCTTTTATTTTGTGGGATGTGTTGTTTTCCCTTACGCAACCTTTCAGGTACGCCAATGCCATTTCAATCGGGTTGTAATTGCAATGGTGTGGAGGGAGGCGGATTACTTTATGTCCCAACTCAGACGCTCTGCTGTCAATCACATAAGTTGGCGTCAGTGGTTTGTGAAGGCGAACTAATCTGTAGAACTCTGGTTTGAGGAGATCTTCACTAAAAGGAATTTGCCGGGAGACGATGAAGTGGGCGCCTTTTCCTTCTTTCGCGAATGGTACGGTGCATTGACCTTAACAGTCGTCGAGTTGGGTGGAAGGGTAGGAAGAAGTTCATTAAAAACCAATTCTCAAACACCACACTGTTCATGTCCTCGTGATAGTCCCCAGTTTTCTTTGATTGAAATGTTAATGACGCCTTACTCCAGCCACAACTACTTCCTGCGTGACAAATGATTAATCTTCTTCATTTATTCTCAGGGAAGTTGCTTTGATCAAACATTTTCCATCAAAAACTTGCGGACCAAAACATTTTCAACTATGTCATTTCGGAAGAAAAGGACGGGTCAACCACTAGAAAATACTGTAGCGGGTAAGACGATTGAATTGCTCACCATAGATAGCTAAGCAAGAGCTTATCGAACTACAAAAGAAGTATCTGGAGCAACAACTACATTTTGAAGAGCAGGAGCATGAACTGCGAATGAAATGTATTAGGGAATAACATAAAAAAAAAAACAGTTGAACTTGCTGGATTTGCAATTCAAGAAAGAAGAATTCACCTTAAACAAGTTTTCAAGTTCAGTGTAGTCCCAATAAACTGCTTAGGCTTGGTAACGTCAAGTTCATTTTCCTGTTCGCGTTATGTTGTTTTAAGCTACAGTAACTTATAAATATCTTTAGGCTAATTATAGTCGTTTTGCTGTTTTTTTTTTGCCTAAGCTATCTGGATATTAAAATTAATATTAATATTTAAAACTGAAGCTGATTTGTTGTCTGTTTTAGTTCACACGTTTCATAATATATTTCATAATAACTAGGAAAACAAGTTATAGGTAACACAATTACTTATTACGACAAAATTTTATTTAGGAAGACTTTTGATATAAAATATTCTATAGAAAACCGTTTTAGAATTAATCACAAGATATAGTAGCTCTATATAGCCTATTTAACAAGGGCAATTTCACTACTTTTGTGTCATCCAACAAAAAGTCACATTTATTCATCATTGCCTCCAGGATTGAATATTGACCATATAAAAGTAGGTTTACATACCTTAATTACGTCTTACATACCTAAATTGTTAGTCTTGGTGACTAGTTTCGTATTGCTCTAACACTCGGTCTACACACTGTTTTAATGAGAGCCATCGAGTAATGGAGGGGTTTAAGATTTTGTGAATATCCACGTGGAAAAATTCTTGGAATTCCTTTAGTGCCAACTGCCTGCCATAGCTACGGCTAAAATGCGACCCCAAGTTTCTTAGCAAATCCTCAACACTCCGTGGCAATTTCAGGCAAGCCTTGCTAGCAGCAAGATGGATCATATGACACGAACACTTGACCAATACAATATGGGGGATTTGCTTTTTCAGAAGAGAAAAAACTTAGTTATGTTGGCCACAATAACGTTCGTAGTGTCAGAAGCGAATCCCACAAGGTTCTCCAAAGGAATATTTTTTGATCTCAAAGATGCAATTAATGCTTCAGACAAGTCTACAGCAGTACCTGATTTTGCTTCAAACATATCAAAACAATTTGATTTAATACTGCCTGTGGTATCATCACAATATGTTAAAGTTAGAGCACACTGTTTAATTGCACCCCTGTCAGTTGTTTCGTCCATTATTATTGAGAAAACACTTCCTTTAGTTCTCAATTTATCATAGAGCATTTCTAAAAATGTGCTCCCAAGTGAATTTTTAACTACGCTAGTCGCTTTAAAGCGTTTCATACACAGATTTTGAGCTATCTGAGAATCCGGAAAAATATCCTTGCACAAAGGGATTAAATTGTCAATGACACAAAAAGAAAGGTTTTTGGATGCAACAAGGCTAGCTAATTTGATTTCGGCTCTTTTCACAGCTCGATTTTGGTCTTTGTTTTTAATTAAACTTGTCAAGTCTTTGTTCTCTGCTATTTGCTTGGACAGTTTTAAGTGTTTTGTTGATTTACCATGCCTTTCAAGTTCAGACTTGTGACTTGACATCGTACAATTGCAAACTTTGCAATATGCTAATTCATGACCATCCCTTTTATGTTCATGTTTTTTCAGCCAACCACTGAACTGTGGCATTTGAAGCCAAGAAGGGTTAAATTTATTCAATCTAGTTTTACCTTCAGTTTTCATTTTTTTACTATTCGTTTCTAGTTGAGAAGGGCCTTGAGTTTGGACCTCAGATGTTGAAGAGGTACTAGGCCTACATGGTTCAGGGTCATCTTCATCTGTCATCTGCCGACTCATTGATAGATTCAATAGGCTTTTCACTTGGCTTTAATGGCTTTTACTGCCAACAGATATAAATCTATCCATTATTATTATTTAAATTTTAGTTTGAATTACGGTATGATGCTAAAATGGGCTAGGAAATAATCTTCATGCATCTAGGCCAACCAAAGCTAACTTTAACTAATTTGTATTAACTTGAGGATGTGCTGTTACACTAAAATGAATTGTTTATTGTTAATAGAGAACTAAGTTATGAGTGTACCGTTAATAAGCACCAACTACCATATTACCGGAACTGTCCACTTCATATAAAATCATAACTACTAAGATTATAGAAATAGTCTACTGAATAATAGGAACCACAGAACTACTGTCCCAGCCTAGGTCTACTAACTAGCCTAGGGTAAAAATGCAACTAAGTTTGATTAGTTACATGAACTAGGCTACACAGGTCTATAGATTTTACTTGATTAATTAATAAAACTACGGAGCACAACTCAATAACACAGCTAGGCCCAAGTACGCTTTGTGATATAACTTTGATGATAAGTAGTATTGTGAATAATAATACAATTAATTGATTATAAGAGAACTTCAGGCAAATACGGATTTGAGCAGTCACTCACAAGACTCACAAATTAATAACTATTAACTAAAAAAAGATGTAAAAAAATCCACGCACAGCTACTGTAGTTTTAGTAGAACTATATAGAAACTTCCCGAAACTTGAAAATGGAAACCCAAACGGAACGAGAACACACGAATACGAACTAGAACTACTGTACTGTACTGGACTGGACAGTGACAGTGGACTGGGTTTAGGCTTATCGCTAGGCTATTGGCTGTGGCTGGCTGGTGGTGTGGTGTGGCACAGAGTATGGAAACAGAAACAAAGCAGACCTCCGAAGAGTAAGATATTCCCTGATCCTTCATAATTATTTTCGTATTTACTTTGGACATAGAGTTTAAAAGTAGGTACTGTAAGTTACTATTTTTATAGTTTAGTTAAATATATAACTAATTGCAAATTGAAGATCGTGATGTTAACCACCAATGAAAAAAATTAACACACATATTAAGGGTAAATGACCCACTTTTACCCACAAAATCTAAATACCCGAGCCACTCGAAAATACCCACAATTTGGGTAATTACCCGCACATTAGCAACCCTGATTTCAGAAAGTATACTGGACAACCGCGAGCCCATAGCGGGACCGTCTTCTTGTAGATAATACTTCCCATTAAAGGTGAAGTAGTTCTGATCTTGAGTTGTTTTAAGGAGGTGTATTATTTCAATAATAGAGTCGTTGCTGAGTTGGAAGTTTATTTACAGGGTTTTCCTATTAATATAGGCAAAGCAGGAAACCTTCTTTTCAAAACGCCAAAGCAACGTTCTATAGAATTCCTCGTCCTTACTTGTGACTCTTGGAATAATCTCTTCTCTGGAGTATTCACTACCTCTATTGGGGTTATCATAACATTTGTGCAACTACTCGTATAACCACTATCACTTACCAAAACATGGTCCCCATAAACATTGCTTTCAAAGTCTTTCTTTACTATTGAAGGGTTAAAAGTATGGGAATCGTGGGTTTACCCGGGCCACCTAGCAACAATGTTCCCCAAGGACAATGAAGAGTCACAAACTCCCTGTACATTCATTGTAAGATTGCCTTTCCGATTTCTATATAACTCGGCATCGTCACCACTAGGTGACTGAATTTTTATGTGTGTGCAGTCTAATGCCCTTATATATTTAGGAAATCGAGCCTTTCATAAAAGCCCCTTGAAACTTGCTGTATTTTCTCGTGCTCAATTGACATTTTAATTACCTGATGACAAAGCTAAGCTAGAGCAATGACCACTAACTCGGATATGTTGATTTAGAATGTCCCTGATGCAAAAAAGCGTAAACTTGTTAACTCTCTCACTGCTGGAGACAATGCACGGTTTTTTCTGTACGTGAAGATATTCTATTCTGTATCATCTCAATAATAATGGCTGGTTTTTTGTGAATGCGAAATCTGTAAAAAATACAGTTGTTCCCACTTTTCGAAATAGTCGGTTATAAGCCTGAAAATAGTTGGGCCCATATTCCTAATAACAAATAAATGTGTAACATAATAAATGTGTAAATAGGGGGTTGCTGACGGCCCCCTTCCTCCTGGCTTTGATGGCGGGTTTCGGCCTCTCAGGGATTAGATAGGTCCCGTGTATTGCCCTTTAGGGTTTCAGCCCTGGTGGAACCCATTCGGTGTGTACGTGCGACCAAGTAACCGGTATCCCTTGTTAGGATTGAGGGGTAACCATCTTTCCGAAGGATTGCTTTGGCAGCCAGGGATTAGATAGGTCCCGTGTATTGCCCTTTAGGGTTTCAGCCCTGGTGGAACCCATTCGGTGTGTACGTGCGACCAAGTAACCGGTATCCCTTGTTAGGATTGAGGGGTAACCATCTTTCCGAAGGATTGCTTCGGCAGCCAGGGATTAGATAGGTCCCGTGTATTGCCCTTTAGGGTTTCAGCCCTGGTGGAACCCATTCGGTGTGTACGTGCGACCAAGTAACCGGTATCCCTTGTTAGGATTGAGGGGAAACCATCTTTCCGAAGGATTGCTTCGGCAGCCAGGGATTAGATAGGTCCCGTGTATTGCCCTTTAGGGTTTCAGCCCTGGTGGAACCCATTCGGTGTGTACGTGCGACCAAGTAACCGGTATCCCTTGTTAGGATTGAGGGGTAACCATCTTTCCGAAGGATTGCTTCGGCAGCCAGGGATTAGATAGGTCCCGTGTATTGCCCTTTAGGGTTTCAGCCCTGGTGGAACCCATTCGGTGTGTACGTGCGACCAAGTAACCGGTATCCCTTGTTAGGATTGAGGGGAAACCATCTTTCCGAAGGATTGCTTCGGCAGCCAGGGATTAGATAGGTCCCGTGTATTGCCCTTTAGGGTTTCAGCCCTGGTGGAACCCATTCGGTGTGTACGTGCGACCAAGTAACCGGTACCCCTTGTTAGGATTGAGGGGTAACCATCTTTCCGAAGGATTGCTTCGGCAGCCAGGGATTAGATAGGTCCCGTGTATTGCCCTTTAAGGTTTCAGCCCTGGTGGAACCCATTCGGTGTGTACGTGCGACCAAGTAACCGGTATCCCTTGTTAGGATTGAGGGGAAACCATCTTTCCGAAGGATTGCTTCGGCAGCCGGTGAGCTTGATGGCCCTTAGTGTGTCAAAGGTTGGTGCATAAGCTCCGGCTACACCGTGGGGTCGGGTTATGTTTAGTTATATGTACCGGGTAGCAGTCGGGTTGTTTTTGGCTCCTTCGACAAAAATGGAAATGGGCCCCTATTCCTCGGTAAAACGACATCAAAATCTGCATCTTCAACTTCACCTTTAACTTCCACTTTTTATTCAATTATAGCGTAAAAAATTGTAAACATAACTTACTAATTTTTAAGAATAAAAACTTATTTGACAAAATTCAATTTTTATGTTATACTCGTATTATTGAACACAGACGACTCATCGAGCTGTTTCAACAGCTTTTCTTCTTCTTCTCTGCTGAGCTTAAATACTAATTACTAAAGCTATACAGTATACATCTAGCTTAAGCGGCGTTGGGAAAACGTCAGTGTATTTCAGTAGTAGCTGCTGATTTAAAAAACGACTGCGTTGCATTGAGGGAGACCTCTTTAACGCTTTCACCTGCTTCTTGTACTGGGGCGGTGGTGAATGAAGGGTCTAAAGAGACCGCTGCTGCTTTCTAGACCTCTGACGACAAAATACAGCTTCACAAATTCGACCTTTCTTTTGCGAGATTCAGAAGTTGTTTTGCCGCATCTTGTGAAGGCGTGAAAATCCTCACGTCTTAATCATTGTTTCTTAAGCTCTTGTAGACGAAAGAAGGAATCCCTTATTTTTCCAATTGCATAATCGATAGAAATCCTTATTTTCATCAGATTTCGCAAACAAGAGTACCATGATGTTAACATTTTCACCCACAATTCCTGCAGCTGTTGGTCCGGACATTTCTACAACCGTCCGGAATAATTGACTGGAAATTATTATAAGTCATAAGTGACGTAGGCTGCTAGTACAAAATTAAAATAATAAGAGTACAACTACAAAACATACCACAGAAGGCGAACCACTAAGAGGGGTTCAACTAATGTCAACTATTATAAGGGGAAAATATTGAGAAATGGACTTGTTTACAATACTAATAGTTCGCTCAACTCCTGTAGAAGGCGACGATCACTAGACTACAGTCCAAGCATGCTAAAATTTTACATTTATATTTCTTTTCAAATGTATCACTTTTTAGATTGAAAATTTATTTTTAGCCTGATCTTCATCCCCATTGAGTGGAACTTCTTCCTTCCCCATTGTCAACATTGGCAGGTTTTTTCCCTCTGAAAAAAAGTTAAAACAGATAGAACCAATATTAAATTTAAGAATAATTAATTACAAAATGATTAATTTTGTATCTGGTATTAAAAAAATAGGCATGTATTATTATTATAGGCTTTATTTTGCATTAGACTTTTATCACGTAACAAGTACGAGGGCACGTCAGTTTCAACTGTCTTATCCCCTGTATAATAGAGTCCACTGTACAGTATTATTAGGCTACCAATGGAATTCTATTAATGGTGAGGTTAATAGAAAGTTTTAATTACAAACAAGATGAACCTTAGTTGTTACAAGTTAGGGTACATACCTAAGTATATGACACCTAGTCGTTGTCTTTCCTTCAGAACGTTAGGCCTATTCGAAATTTAGTCAAGAGCGCTCACATCTGAAGAACAAGTTGTAATTGGCTACAAAGTTGGTAATTTGTTTGTATCCTTACCTTCTTTCACATCTGGTTTTGGCTTGTTGAAGCCACATAGCAACAACGCTTGTAACTTCGGCTTCCGTGACTTCACTTATGCCGAACATTTTCTGTGCAATAGCTAAAAAAAATACTTAAAATGATACTTTGTGGTTGGCTGACCAGGATTTGCTTTTTAAATAACATAATATATAAGACTTACCGTCTTAAAGCAATCCAGTTTTTTTTTACTCAGTGTACAGCTGTTTCGGCTTCATAAAGCCATCTTCAGCACATTCTTCTAGAGGTCAATTCATTATAAATATGCGAACATTCTGGTTCTTGTCAACTTTTTACAACACATTTTACACAACATAAAAGATGAAAACATAAACTTTGGTAGGCCTACCCTACTTGTATGTCGCGACATAACCTCACTTTTGACATGTGCTCAACTGACAGACAACAGACGACAGGCAGTTTCGATTTGTTTTCTAGTTGCTGGAACATCAATGCCTTCATGATCATTTTTTTGTGCCTTCGTCCGTTCTGACTATTTTTTCATATATTACATTAGCTGTAAAATTGGATTGGACATTGATGAGGTTTTGGTTGTCATATTTGTGAGCGCGATATATTTCCACTTCATCTAACCTGTCAAGCCTAATATGATTTATTGCATGTGTGCAGAACCTCTAAACAATCTTCAACTGGTTTACAATCATGCATTGAATCCCTGATGTGTGCTGCAAAGTTGGATCTTTGAAGGCTGGGCTGGGCACAAATATGACAACCAAAACCTCATCAATGTCCAATCCAATTTTACAGCTAATGTAATACATGAAAAAATAGTCAGAACGGACGAAGACACAAAAAAATGATTATGAAGGCATTGATGCTCCAGCAACTAGAAAAAAAATCGAAACTGCATGTCGTCTGTTGTCTGTCAGTTGAGCACATGTCAAAAGTGAGGTTATGTCGCGACATACAAGTAGGGTAGGCCTACCAAAGTTTATGTTTTCATCTTTTATGTTGTGTAAAATGTGTTGTAAAAAGTTGACAAGAACCAGAATGTTCGCATATTTATAATGAATTGACCTCTAGAAGAATGTGCTGAAGATGGCTTTATGAAGCCGAAACAGCTGTACACTGAGTACAAAAAACTGGATTGCTTCAAGACGGTAAGTCTTATATATTATATTACTTAAAATGAACTTAATACAGAATAGTTAATTTAACCCCTAAGACCTAAAGTTTGTTTTCCCATTTCAAACCTGGGGTTTAGTTTAATTTCTGAAGCAAAGTTCAAGATTTTACTTTCATATTATCCTTAATATTTTAATAAATCAACTGTTTGACCAAGTTCGCTACTGATCCATGTGCCAGTAGGGTGATCAAAATAGGCCGATCCTAATATTCAACGTCACTGATGGACTAAAGGTAGTAAATTGGTCAGTAGCTCAGACCTGAAATAAAAACCTGTTATCTTACCTTGATGGATAAGAAGAAATAGGTCTAGATGAAACTTAAATAATAAAAAATCTGCTCCAACAATATATAATAACTTGACCAACTCAGCTCCACAATATCGATATTCTCAATGAGAGAGAATGAGAATGAATCACTCACAAATACACAAAGACAAAGCAATATGGCCGATGGCGTCTTCAAGGGCTTCAAGTGTCGGTCCCGTCGTTAGTGTCGTTCCCGCTCGGAATTGTTGGTAACTAAGGCTGTGGTTTCCTATGAGGAAATCACATAGTTCCTCCATAGAAAAAAACATAGTTCCTGCTATGAAATCTGAGTTCCTGTTAAAAGCTGTAGTTTCAAACCAACGTAAGCGTAATGGAAGTGCATTGTGGGTAATATTACACTCGACTCGGGTTCAAATCTAATGTGATATTTAGTGATGGACGAGACTAGGTTTTTCACTTCGAGACGAGACGAGACGAGATTTTTTTAATTCCCGCGGGACGGGATTTTTTTTCGAGACGAGATTTAATGGAAAATTATCCAAAAGTAATATCTACTTTTTATATGTTCAGAAATATTTTTAGTTTTTTTTAGCCTACTGTGTTTTAAGGTAGATATTAACAAAGTTCATAAAGTAAACTAAGGAAACTTAAAATCACATAATTTAATATCAGTAGGAAATGGTAAGTATAACTAAATACAAGTAGGCTACCTTGTACTCACCAACTTATGAAGATTATATGAGTCTACATTCTCTTAGAATAAGTAACAGCTTAAGGAGGTTGAAAGAAAAGCTTACACAATCCAATTTACTAAATTGGAAATAGTCACAACCATCTTTTATTATTAAATAACAGAAAACACAAAAACAAAAACTCTTAGTTCTCTAAAATAACATTAAATGAAATTTTCATCACTGAACCATTATCAACTTAACAATAAACAAATAACAAAGATGAAAAGTCAAATAAAATTAAAATGTTTAGATATAACATTGCTCTTTGGTAGCCAGAGTACATTATGACTTATGAGAAAACAAAACATCATCTAATCTAAAAGTAAATACTGTAATATAAAACAGGAACTTTAGTGTAACAAAATGCAATTCAAAGTGACTACCGTAGAATGGGGTGAATAGAAAGAACAGGTTGAATAGAAACAAAACAAAACCAAAGTGTGGGGTGAATAGAAACAGCCATATTTATATTTTTGTTCTGCTTAATGATTAAAAAGAAGAAAAAATTGATAAATGGTTTGAGTAGAGGAGTCCAAGACCGGAAATATGAGCTAGTGTTGAAATTTTAAAATTAAATATATAGTTTTTACAAAGCTTGAACTTTAATGTCAAAAGTGTTTCTATTCACCCAATTCCACGGTACGTTGCTAAACTTATTTTAAAAGTTTCTTATTCTGGTGAAGGAAGACCAACTCCTCAACATGAAAAGAGGTCAACCTTTGCCGCTTCTCTGCCACCACTCCGCCAGCACTCGAAAACATTCTCTCGCTGGCAACCTGTAATATTGATATCATGCGTTGTAAAAAAAATAATAAAGTACCAGTAATTAATTAAAATTGGATTATATTGTAACTATATATGTATATCCCTATTTAAGTATTTATCTTAATTTCTGTTATATAGATGGCTCATGTTGAAGGTTGTCATAATGATTCCAATTTAAAGTAGTACAACAAAAGTTACTAACCTCAGTAGCTGGAATTGCAAGGTATTGCAATGCGACATTGCGAAGTAGTGGAAAGAAATTGGCATTATCTTGCCACCATTTGCAAGGATCATCACTTTGATCAATGACTTCCCCATTAAAGAATCTAGCAAGCTCCGATTCAATACTAGCTTCTTGTCTTGCCGAGCTTTCACTAGTAGAGTGTTTCTTTGCAGCTGCTGCCTTAGCAAATGCCTTCCATAAGGCTGATTTTGGTTTGCTTTCATCACTAGTAGGCTCAACTAAAAATAAAACAAATTGTAAACAGGCAGTACATTACAGAATCAAGAATCAAATCAACCAATGTTTTACTTGTCTTCTCAATACTGTATCAATAATGGTTATGGTACAGTTCTATATTTGTCATTGTTTTGATCATTTTGCAAGTTAGAAAGAACATGATGGGACTTGATAGGCCTACAATAAAATCCATAAGGTGGCCTCCTCTTTTATCTTATTATTTAACTTACCTTGTTCCTCAATCCATATTTATTTTTCCATCAGACACCTTTAATTTTAAAATATTTAAGCAATAATATACCTACTACTACTATAAATAGGTACTTAAGTTTCAGTAGTATGTATGTATAGGGCCTATTTCAACATTTAAAACTAACATCGCTAAAAAAATACTGTGTTGTAATTTTTCTTTGATACCGTACAATTAAAGTCAGTTTAATTGTATAAGATGGTATGTTAACTTAATTAATTGTGATGATGTTTGCCTATTGAAGACAATGCCTATTCCTTGTAGGTAGGTCTAACAATGATCTTGCAAATAAATATTTTGATTTTGTGTGGACAGATACAGTAGTTACATATCTTATTTAAAGCTAAACATGCAATTGAAACAAAAAAGTTATTAAAGTTGAAATTGTAATTCAGGCCTAACCAAATTTGGTAACTTGAATGTAGGCCTAAATTTAGGTTAGGCAATAGGCCTTATAATATATTTTTTATGCAATTTAATTTTAAGTTTAACTATATGTCTAAACAGTGAGTACCTCCAATAACATAATTAACAAAATAAGTGTAGGCCTATTAGGTCTTTGTACGTATTTTACATATTTTTGTTTCACCGGTACACTTTATTTTTATATAGGCCTAAGCCTAATGCACACAAAATAAAAGCTAATTTTCCCCTAAGCATTCTTTCTTTAAGTAGCCTAGGCTATTTTTGTTGCCTATTATAAATCAAAGTGGTCTAAGTTGAAACATTTTGTATGCTTTAAGTAAATAGGCCCTACAGTATTTAAATTTGTTACATATAGCCCAACTGACTGTAGATTTAATGGCTCCCGCCGGTAATAAAAACAGTTGAGGCAAAAATTGTTTACAGCAAAGTCAAAGAGCCCTAAGTTAACCAATTTTGGACTAAGAACTCCTAAAGAAGGAAACTTGTGTCAAGCTAAATGTTTACGGTAAGTAGGCCTACGGTAGGTTCATATTTCTTATTAGAATAATATTGTGTGGTCTACACTATAACCTGCTTAAAGAACAAATAACATGATAAAACCTTACCTGGTACTTCAGCCTGATCAGATTCTGATTTCTTCTTCAAGATTTCTTGAATCTTAAGTTTCAGCTTGCTTAAGGCTAAATCTTGCTCAACGGCAGACAAAATAACTGTTTTGAATCTCGGGTCCACCAGCATTGCAGTCAAGTAAGGATCTTCCTTCAGATTGTTTGGGAACCTAATTTTAATAGCTTTTAAAAGTTCCCTTGCAAATCCTATTCCGCTTTTAGCTATACTTTGCGAAATGAAAGTATCGAGAGAGTGTGATAAACCAAAAATAATCGGTATGACCATAGAGCAAGTTGGTACTATTGCAGAGCACACTTGGGTAGTAGCTTCAAAGAGGGGCTCCAATATAGAGACGTATCCCTCGACCATTTTCCACTCAGAAATTGTTAGATTGTCGAGTTTACCCGTTTGTATGATATCCCTTGAAATGGGTTCTTTATTCTTCAGAAACCGATCTAACATCAAGTACTCAGAGTTCCATCGCGTCTCGGAATCTTGGATCAACTGAAGAATAGGTTTGTTCATAGATGCTTGGACCTCATGAAGACGCTCAGTCGCCTGGCAACTATGTCGATAGTGTCCCACTATTCCTTTAACTTTTTTCACCAGTTCTACAACCCCAGGTGTCTCTTTTTTGGCATCATTTATTGCCAGCTGCAATGACTGGGCAAAACAACTCAAAACATTTAGTTTGGGTTTGACACATGACATGGCGCTTTTCATATTTATAGCATTGTCTGTCACTGCATAGATTGGTATTGCCATGGTGTTTATTTTCCATTCCTCTAAATACTGTGTTACTTTATTGGCAATAGACCAACCTTTGTGGTCTCCAATAAACGCATAACACCCTAAACAGAAATTTTCTATTTGAAAGTCTTTAGTCATAAAATGAGAGGTAAGGGACATAAAGGAATTATTCGAATCGGAAGACCACATGTCTACTGTTATGGACAGGGAAGAACTGTTGGCTCGGCAATGCGCCAATCCTGCTTCAACACTTTTGTGAACTTCTTTGTACAATCCCGGAATTACTGTCCTTGAAAATGTTTTGGGGGAAGGAATAGTGTAGTGGGGTTCAAGAGTGTTCATCAAGGACTTGAACCCTTCTTGGTCTACTAAGTTGTATGGGTGGAGACTTGAGGCCATCCATTTACCAATTTCCCTTGTGATAGTCTTAGCCTTAGTGGCATCTTTACTCCATTTAAAAGTGGAGGTGAGTTTAGATTGGGTCACGGCCTTAGCCTTAGTGGTTTTTGATATTTTTGTTTTGAATTTTTCAGCATCTAAAGCCTCTTCCTTTTTTTCAGCAACACAAACTTGGGAAAATGCTTATTTTCTAAGTGGCGTCTCATGCCACTAGTGTTTCCATAGGCAGTTATTATACTTTTTTGGCACAAATTACACACTGCAAATAGTTATGGACCTTTTCAGTAGTCTTACCTTCGTTTACTTTTGTGAAATACTCCCATATTATTGCCGTATTATTTTTTCCAGATGGTAGGCCTACATTTGCAGGTGTGGATGGGCCAGCTTCTGAGGGCCTATCTTCAACTTCCATTCTAACACTGGACACGGGGGCTGGGTCATCTACATCCTCATCCATTTTTCTCACTAAATACAACTTCAACAAGAGTTTACACTTCCTAATTTAAAAGAAACAATAATAATTGCATAGGCCTATGCCAGTTAACAGTTTAATAAACAGACGATAACAAAATAGTTAGACAGCAGACAGCACTACCAAAATAATAGTCCACTCACTACTCAGGCACTAGGCAGTCTCAGTCAGTCCACTCCACACCATTAATCCATTTCCATTCCACAATTTAGGGAACAGAGGATTTTTATTGTATATGAATCACTTAATTGAATTGAATTTTGAACCGATTCAAATTGAATCATTTGAGTCAGTTTACCCACGGTAACTAGAATATACTATACGGTAAGAGTAATGCGCATCTCAGGATGATGTCACGCCCAACTGACGTCACTGAGCAGTTTACAACATTAGCATGACGTCATTCGGGGTTTGCAGATGACATTATTACTGCATGTTTTATCTATGCTATGATTTACTGCGCATCTTGTTTATGTCCAGTACCCGTTGGACATAAATATATATATATCCCATATATATATATTCTCCCATATATATATATATTCTACTAGTTACCGTGAGATTACCTCTTTTCCACCGATAGGTATGAATTATGAATTGACGAATGACGACGCAGTTAGCATTTATGGTTGGTGAACATATTGCATCATCAATATTATATTAGCAAAACAATAGGCCTATTAACGTTAAGTTTACTTTTGAATTCTCAAATCGAATTGCGACATATTGAAAGTTACCGTACTTGTGTACAGTTAGACAAATAATGGACCAGTATAAAACATTTAAGCTGTTGTCTTTATTATATTTTTTCTCTATTTCCTAGAAGGTTATATAAGACTGCGAAGACTGAGTAAGCGCGGCCTTATTTCCAACTGATTAGTGATTACTGAACTGAGTTGACTCAAAGTACGAATCGACTCTTAAAAAAATTGAGCTGTGATTCCTAATGTCACAGCAATTATTATTCGTTATTTATTTATCAAAATCTGCATCTTCAACTTCACCTTTAACTTCCACTTTTTATTCAATAATAGCGTAAAAAATTGTAAACAGAACTTACTAATTTTTAAGAATAAAAACTTATTTGACAAAATTCAATTTTTATGTTATACTCGTATTATTGAACACAGACGACTCATCGAGCTGTTTCAACAGCTTTTCTTCTTCTTCTCTGCTGAGCTTAAATACTAATTACTAAAGCTATACAGTATACATCTAGCTTAAGCGGCGTTGGGAAAACGTCAGTGTATTTCAGTAGTAGCTGCTGATTTAAAAAACGACTGCGTTGCATTGAGGGAGACCTCTTTAACGCTTTCACCTGCTTCTTGTACTGGGGCGGTGGTGAATGAAGGGTCTAAAGAGACCGCTGCTGCTTTCTAGACCTCTGACGACAAAATACAGCTTCACAAATTCGACCTTTCTTTTGCGAGATTCAGAAGTTGTTTTGCCGCATCTTGTGAAGGCGTGAAAATCCTCACGTCTTAATCATTGTTTCTTAAGCTCTTGTAGACGAAAGAAGGAATCCCTTATTTTTCCAATTGCATAATCGATAGAAATCCTTATTTTCATCAGATTTCGCAAACAAGAGTACCATGATGTTAACATTTTCACCCACAATTCCTGCAGCTGTTGGTCCGGACATTTCTACAACCGTCCGGAATAATTGACTGGAAATTATTATAAGTCATAAGTGACGTAGGCTGCTAGTACAAAATTAAAATAATAAGAGTACAACTACAAAACATACCACAGAAGGCGAACCACTAAGAGGGGTTCAACTAATGTCAACTATTATAAGGGGAAAATATTGAGAAATGGACTTGTTTACAATACTAATAGTTCGCTCAACTCCTGTAGAAGGCGACGATCACTAGACTACAGTCCAAGCATGCTAAAATTTTACATTTATATTTCTTTTCAAATGTATCACTTTTTAGATTGAAAATTTATTTTTAGCCTGATCTTCATCCCCATTGAGTGGAACTTCTTCCTTCCCCATTGTCCACAGTGGCAGGTTTTTTCCCTCTGAAAAAAAGTTAAAACAGATAGAACCAATATTAAATTTAAGAATAATTAATTACAAAATGATTAATTTTGTATCTGGTATTAAAAAAATAGGCATGTATTATTATTATAGGCTTTATTTTGCATTAGACTTTTATCACGTAACAAGTACGAGGGCACGTCAGTTTCAACTGTCTTATCCCCTGTATAATAGAGTCCACTGTACAGTATTATTAGGCTACCAATGGAATTCTATTAATGGTGAGGTTAATAGAAAGTTTTAATTACAAACAAGATGAACCTTAGTTGTTACAAGTTAGGGTACATACCTAAGTATATGACACCTAGTCGTTGTCTTTCCTTCAGAACGTTAGGCCTATTCGAAATTTAGTCAAGAGCGCTCACATCTGAAGAACAAGTTGTAATTGGCTACAAAGTTGGTAATTTGTTTGTATCCTTACCTTCTTTCACATCTGGTTTTGGCTTGTTGAAGCCACATAGCAACAACGCTTGTAACTTCGGCTTCCGTGACTTCACTTATGCCGAACATTTTCTGTGCAATAGCTAAAAAAAATACTTAAAATGATACTTTGTGGTTGGCTGACCAGGATATGCTTTTTAAATAACATAATATATAAGACTTACCGTCTTAAAGCAATCCAGTTTTTTTTTACTCAGTGTACAGCTGTTTCGGCTTCATAAAGCCATCTTCAGCACATTCTTCTAGAGGTCAATTCATTATAAATATGCGAACATTCTGGTTCTTGTCAACTTTTTACATAACATTTTACACAACATAAAAGATGAAAACATAAACTTTGGTAGGCCTACCCTACTTGTATGTCGCGACATAACCTCACTTTTGACATGTGCTCAACTGACAGACAACAGACGACAGGCAGTTTCGATTTGTTTTCTAGTTGCTGGAACATCAATGCCTTCATGATCATTTTTTTGTGCCTTCGTCCGTTCTGACTATTTTTTCATATATTACATTAGCTGTAAAATTGGATTGGACATTGATGAGGTTTTGGTTGTCATATTTGTGAGCGCGATATATTTCCACTTCATCTAACCTGTCAAGCCTAATATGATTTGTTGCATGTGTGCAGAACCTCTAAACAATCTTCAACTGGTTTATAATCATGCGTTGAATCCCTGATGTGTGCTGCAAAGTTGGATCTTTAAAGGCTGGGCTGGGCACAAATATGACAACCAAAACCTCATCAATGTCCAATCCAATTATACAGCTAATGTAATATATGACAAAATAGTCAGAACGGACGAAGACACAAAGAAATGATTATGAAGGCATTGATGCTCCAGCAACTAGAAAAAAAATCGAAACTGCCTGTCGTCTGTTGTCTGTCAGTTGAGCACATGTCAAAAGTGAGGTTATGTCGGGACATACAAGTAGGGTAGGCCTACCAAAGTTTATGTTTTCATCTTTTATGTTGTGTAAAATGTGTTGTAAAAAGTTGACAAGAACCAGAATGTTCGCATATTTATAATGAATTGACCTCTAGAAGAATGTGCTGAAGATGGCTTTATGAAGCCGAAACAGCTGTACGGTGAGTAAAAAAAACTGGATTGCTTCAAGACGGTAAGTCTTATATATTATATTACTTAAAATGAACTTATTACAGAATAGTTCATTTAACCCCTAAGACCTAAAGTTTGTTTTCCCATTTCAAACCTGGGGTTTAGTTTAATTTCTGAAGCAAAGTTCAAGATTTTACTTTCATATTATCCTTAATATTTTAATAAATCAACTGTTTGACCAAGTTCGCTACTGATCCATGTGCCAGTAGGGTGATCAAAATAGGCCGATCCTAATATTCAACGTCACTGATGGACTAAAGGTAGTAAATTGGTCAGTAGCTCAGACCTGAAATAAAAACCTGTTATCTTACCTTGATGGATAAGAAGAAATAGGTCTAGATGAAACTTAAATAATAAAAAATCTGCTCCAACAATATATAATAACTTGACCAACTCAGCTCCACAATATCGATATTCTCAATGAGAGAGAATGAGAATGAATCACTCACAAATACACAAAGACAAAGCAATATGGCCGATGGCGTCTTCAAGGGCTTAAAGTGTCGGTCCCGCCGTTAGCGTCGTTCCCGCTCGGAATTGTGGGTAACTAAGGCTGTGGTTTCCGGGGCGGAAATCACATAGTTCCTCCATAGATAAAACTTCCTGCCATGAAATCTGAGTTCCTGTTAAAAGCTGTAGTTTCAAACCAACGTAAGCGTAATGGAAGTGCATTGTGGGTAATATTACACTCGACTCGGGTTCGAATCTAAAGCGTAATGGAAGTGCATTGTGGGTAATATTACACTCGACTCGGGTTCGAATCTAATGTGATATTTCAACGCTGTTATAGTGGAATATATTACAGAATAGGACTGGAACCAGTTCGAGTCGGGTGGGGTGAGGGCAAGCGGTATCCAATACGCTTTCAGAAAACTGTCCACTGTTGCCAAGTTGTGCCACGCACTCACTCAGTCTTTCCCCGACAGCCGACCTGTGCGTTTCGAGCATATCCTCTTTAAGTAACAATGCTACAAAAGGCATCTCACTCCATTCTACACTCATATTTAGGTTAAAATACGCTCATAGGTGGTGTCACCATCTCAAATGAATAATTAATATGATTTTTGTATCCTCTTCATTTTCATGTTAATTTTGTTTCATGTATCAAACAATAAGCTGAGCAATATTTTAGAAGATTTTTAGAACTGCTATACAAATTGTTTGGTCATATAAATTTACTGTTAAATTTATTAATTTTATGTTTATGTATTTTTCAAAAACTGCATCTGGTAGATGTTTGAGCCATTTTAAAGACAATTGTATAGAAAATAATCAAGCCATAATAATGTATGGGATGAATTTTGTGTTCCATACGATATAAAAATATAACAATACTAACCAATAGCACCAAGAACAAATAAATTATTAATTTGTTGTGTGTGAACTACCCTAGTGGGATGATAGAGGGGGTGCCGGGCTCTAGGTGAAAGTCAGCTCACCGGCCAAGAACGAAGTGGCAACGTCGCATCCCCTACCTCTTCAAGGGCCAGTCCTATTCTGTAATCTATTCCACTATAACATAAGCAAGTGCAAGCGTATGGTAGTGTGTTGTGTATACTCGAATCCAGTTTGAATCTAATGTGACATTTAAAAGCAAGCGTAATTCAAGGCTTGAATCAAGCTTACGTGCTATCTGGGGTTGTTTTTGTTTTTATATTCAGACGCTTTTTCAAACTCTACCATATTCTGTAGACTCTAACACTTGTTTTACCATATTTGCCGTTGTGCGCAGATCAAAGAGAAGCATTCAAGGTATCACATAACACTTCATGCACAAGTAGTGGTTTCAGTCTTCTTCCCTTTGTTGAGTTTGTCGAATTCCCAAACTCTGTTTTTGGCCTTTCAGGTGGTGCCGATGGTAGGTCTCTCTATTCATTGGAAATAATTTGTTGAAATTTGTGTAGTCATCCGACCAGTGTAAATTTGTATGGTTGAAGTTGCCAATACTGTGATGACATTCAACAAGCCACTTCGATCGAAATTGTTTCCTAAGGTTTGTAAATTTATTTTAACAAGTGACCAAATGATGTACAAGTATTTCTATGTACGGAAATTTCCACCTTTTCTTCTCTTATGTAAACATTTTAAACTATATTAAATTTTGGTGATACCCGATGGAAACTTTTTAGGACAAAGGCTCCAGTGGTGATTGTTTCTTTGCTTACAATAAACACAATTCTTGAAAAAGGCTATGCGCCTTTTTTAAACAGATTAAACACAATCCCTTGATTTTGTCCTTACGCTCACATACTGTGCTGAATGTCGTACTTTGATCACTCCAATGGTCTCTCTGATAAAATATGCAACGTCTTAGATTGTAGGCACCAGTTAAGAGGGTCTCGACAGTTGAGGTAGGGCTGTGACTGACAGGCTCTACAGCATAACATCTCTAGATTTATTATTAGAAATTCCCAAAAACATTTCTGATTCCTCTCTAATGATTAGACCCTTTTTGAATAGTATTACGAAGTCGATTTACATCTAATTCTGCGCCTATGTTTTGTTCTTCAACCTTCAGTAGAACATTGAGAGGTAATTTCCCTTACTTGTAAACATCTTATGTGTTTTCCAATTAAGGCAAGGTGTGACGCAAGAACTTTGTTTTATCAGACCTAACAGGCGAAATTCCTATCAGTGACTTGTAGTTTGAGTTAACGATTATTTGTTTGTCTGCAAACCTACTCTTAACTAAAGAATTGGCTGTATCGTAGTTTAATTATGTCAGTGGGAGATCTGATATGCAACGTTTAGCTCCCCCCACAAGTAATACATTCAAATAGTTAAATTTGTCAATCAAGGTAAGAGCATCATTGTTATAAATGGAGGAGTAAATGGAATCCCAAAACTCCTGCCGTTTGAGTACGTCGCCATCAGAGGTTGGGTTGACAAGTTTCGGTAGTTTAACCAAACAATGTTTGGTTTCTGAAATTTTACTGTCGGACAATTGGAGTTTTCTTTTTTTTAGAGGTTGGCGGCCTCTTTAACCTTGCATTTGCCCGTCCACATAGACTACAGATCTGTGCGTGTAACGTATCCAGCAAAGCAAGAGGTGAGCCGGTACAGTACAAAGGTGAACTGTACTGATAAAAGTTTGTGGCAGTGACCAGGATCCGAACCCACGACACTGCTGCCTTGGGCCCGAAGTCCGCGACGCTACCGACTGAGCCACCGACACACCTTAGTTAATAAAATATTTGGTTTTACAACATGTTGGGCAAAAGTTGATTTTTGTGTGTCTGTTCTCAAAAAATCAACTTTTGCCCAACACCTTATTGACTGTAATCACAATATGAATGACATTAACACCGGTCTGCAAATACTACATTACTGTCAAAAGCGAAATAAAATGGATGTCTTGGAGGAGTTTGAAATATACAAATCGATAAAAAATCTGGATTCCAACAACCATATCCTGAATGACAAACTCCAGTTTAAGTCAAATATAATTTTTAACACGCTACTGCAACAAGGAAACAAATCTGATCAGCTGACCACAACTGATAATGGAGATAATTCAACCAGATAGCGCTGACTTGAACCCTCCACCGACAGTCTGTTCCCGCTCGTGTACCGGTAACGTTGCATAGTCATGATAGGCCTATCAAACTACAAGTATTTATTTTTATTTTTATGTCGTACGTGTCGTGCGTAAATGTTGTATGTCGTGTAATGTGTTGCGAGAACGAAGCTATTCAAGCGGATTAGATCTACATCTTCCTGTATTGAAGTGTTTGACAATGGCAGCTCGCCGAAACATGTAACACACGTTGACGAAAGTTACTTTTGGAACTGATAAAGGTATTGTAAAACCAAATATTTTATATATTACAGTTCCGGGGCTACAACAATGAATTTCACCTTAGTTACTTAGTTTGTCCGCATAATGGGGTGAGAAGGAATCTATTCGTACCTAAAGTTTTGCAACTACTTCGCAATTCAGAATAAGTTAAAATGGATCTCCCGCTGACGTACTTGCCTCTCCATTCGCAATTGATCAAGTATGGCTTCCAGACGCCTACAATATACATCTAAAGTAATATTTGGAAGAGTCCTCCTCTTGCAGAAGTGAATTGGCCTCGGTAATTGTAGTGTCTAACCTCTTGCTTAGGATATCAATCTTTTTCAGTAGTCTTGTGGTTAATTTTTACAGCTCTTGCTACCGATTGTCTCGGGTCCATCTAAGTTTTCAGATGGCTGTTCTTCAAAAAATATTTACACACCCCCAAGATTGTTCATAGATATTTTGATTGTTCCTCATCTTCATTTTCTAACTCATCCAATAACCCACTGACCTTTTTCTAATAGGTCTATGTCTAAGTCGCTAGAGACATAGACCATAGAGACATAGAGATTATAAGGATTGGCTGGTTAAATTGCATCACTTAGTATCGGTAAGTTTAAGTGTTGATCATCTTTTGACAGTGAACCATCTATATTCACTTAACAAGTCCCTTCACAAGCCACATCCCATTAAGCACAAGCACGTGAATTTCACGTGATAATCACGATATCTTTTTACCGATTTCACGTGAATTTCTCGTACACGACTAGAAAAAATCACGCGAATTTCACGTGGATAGCTTGCGAAGACGACGCACTTTTTCACGTGAAAAACACGTGAAAAAAACTCGTGAAAATAACGTAATTGTGCTCCTATTTTTTCACGTCTTATTCATTTTCACGTGAAAAACTCGTGAATGACACATGAAATACTTGTGAATGTCACGCGAAAAACTCGTAAATGACACGTGCAAAACTCGTAAATGACACGTGAAAAACTATTGAAAGAAACGAGAATAACTCGTGAATAACACATGAATGACTCGTGAATAACTGGTGAATGACTAGTAAAAATTATGCACCAGATAAAAGAAAATAATTTATCAAGGCCTATAGGCTTTATTTCCTGAAAATAAAATTTGTATGCTGATATTTTAACTTGCTTCTATATAAGATTACCCTTTTTTGTGATAAATAATTATGGTAAAAATAATATAATAACAATTTTCACTCTTTCCTACTAATAAAATCAATGGCAAGACTCATGAATTTTGTATAAACCATAAGAAACATGGTTAATGGTGTGAAAACGTGTTAACTTCTTACTGAAATGATTTGAGGATCCCATAATCCTACAGTTTAAGTTAGAATATTTTACTATAATAGTTACCGTTATATTAGAAAACAATATATATGATTCATTTCAGTGCTATTTACAACTAAACCAAATATATATATATATATATATAAGGATATGTTTCTCAAATATACCTGCTTTCAAATAATTTTATGGATTGTTAAATGAGTAGTAATTGAAGTTGATAATTCTTTTAAATGTTGCAATGTTTAATACTAAAGCCTAGATACCTGTCCGTTATTCAGTATAAATTTACATTTTTTTTAGTAGCCGGAGTTCTGCAGTACGCGTTTTGTGACACGAAACACGTATTGCAAACTTTTGACACTTAAGGCTACAAAAAAAAAGGTAAATTATACTGGAAAAGTAATATTGATTGTTTAATAGCTAATATTTGTTCAAAATGAAATCTTTAGTCTTTATGAAATATTGTGTAGAGATTGCTGATGCCAGCGTTTTAAGGATAAATTCAACAGCAACCTTATTAATGACAAAACAGAAGACAATAAACAACAAAACACAGCATTGTCAGGTACACTAGCTCCTTTTTCAGGATAAGAATGTGAATTTTCTTCAATTTTTGCCAGCAATCCAAGCCTGGTGTTAACTTTATCATCTATTACAAAGTCCTTAATTTTTGTTGATAGCTATCTATAAAATAACCTGACTAGCAAATTTGAGGGTGTTAATCAATATACAGCTACTGCAATATGTATATATTTAAAAAAGTATTAGCCTATCTATATATTTGAACTTAGTAATGCATTTTTAAAACAGAAAGTTTAAAATGATGATCCCATGCGCTGTTTATGAATTTCAGTTTCCTTCCGCAGTTGGTTCTCTCCTGAAAAAAATAACATTATATTAATTAACATAGAATATTCGACTGGATATAGATGTAGGCTACTCAATTTTTCAGGCATCATTCATAACAGAATTAATGAAAAGAAAAAATACGCTAAAGCAACATCAAAACACCTGGGTACTTTCAATTACTTAAGTCGATTTTGGCCGTTAACTCCCCTAAAGGTATAATTTTGCTCTGCTTGTGAACATGTTTCCGATTCCATTACAGAACACACAATGCATCTGTAGAGACTTTATTGTATTCAGTGTAAATAATTCATGAACATGGTGGGAGCTATGCTCCATATATAGGGAGAGCACCAGAACCTTGCCAAACAGATTACCGAGGCCATATTTGGCCACAGACATTTGTGCTAAAAGGTCGATCTGAATTCGCATTAACTTTCGTAATAATATAAGAAGGAAAGTCCCAATGACATCGTTAATAAGGCCTGGTCCGAAATAATGTGGAAAACAGTTCCAGGTTAGGCTGAAATAAGGAGATGAAGGAGTTTCTTAGCCGGTAGCCAAGGGGAAAAAGCCTGCGGAAGTACATTGAGCCTTTTAGTGCGCATTAACAAATTTAAACTCCTAACCATTAAAGAAATTGTATTCATATTCAAAATAGTAAATTGCCACTAATACAAGTTAAAAATGGTTTTGGTTTCAATTTGTTGGTCACATTTTTATATCTTTAGATATAGAGGCATAGGCTATGTGCAAATAAATAAGCATCATAAGGCAAATGAAACATCAAGTTTTTATATTCTGCTTTGATATTGGTATCAAATTACCTTGCTTTCTGTTTACTAAGAATCCGATTTCTTGATGGCCGAAGCCAATTCTTAAGAGCAGTCTCAATTTATTTTTCTTTAGCATCTGGATATCGAAGGAGAACCGCTTCTGTAAGAAATGACAACAAGTTGCTATTATTAATAGTATGTTGCACTAGTAATGTCTCCAAACCACCAAAACTTTGAAAATGGTTTGGTTTCGAAATTCGATTAGAGAGTTTCAAGACTCTGACTTGACTGGGGCGTGTGGCGTCGTCCTGTAATCCAGCTACTAGGAGGTCACGAATTGTGGATATTTATAGGGATGCACTGTGGATGTGATGCTCCCTGGTGTGGATTAACGTCCGCACTAGTGAGTACTTACAACTATCCGCAGTACTATCCTGATAATTAGGCCAATTCGTAAATTACGAGGAAAAAATGTGGTTCGGATTCCACTATAAAACTGTAGGTCCCTTAGTTGCCATTAGCTGTATGGGCTATTAATTAACAGCTGTGTCTAAGGAACATGTCGACCTTAGTCACTAACAAGACTACAAGATCGCGCCACTCATTCTACACTCATCCTTCACTCATATTTGGGTTAAAATACGCACATAGTGGCGTCCCCATCTTAAATAATTGATAATTGATAATTGATAAAAGATTCAAAACTTTAAATGGAGTTTAATTTATTTCAATGATTTTGTTAATAAAACTATGTTATTACAGATTCCAATTAAGTACAGACGTATGAACAAAATCATATTAGCTCTCTTTAATTCTTATCATGCAGGCTAACCCAGAGGCTTCATTTATCAAAATATGAATCCCGGAAAGTTGGGTTATACAATAAATCAACGATTCTCATTAAAACTGAAAAAGTAAGCTTCACGTATTGAAGTATGATTTTTTGATATACAGAGTAAGAGCCGCGCATGATGATTAATTTAACAGAAATCTTATCCGTGTGCCTACACATATCTGGTCCTTTTTTACTTGAAGGACTGCAAAAACAACGAGAAGAAAGACCGGATTCGGGACGAGATCGGGGTAGAGCTGAAAGTACCTGGTGGGTACGTGATCAACAGCTATTTGTTTTGGTTAGCCTATGTGTTTAGTGCTGAGAAACAATGAGAAGGTAAGTCAACTGACCACATCACTGACACACTTAAGCAACTGACCACATCACTGACACACTTAAGCAACTGAATTCGTGTTTTCTGCGACACTTCCTACGTTGTGTGTGTGCCACCTAAGATCCTGCGACGGCTGCGACTACACTTCAGGTACTAGAAAATTGGCATTGCTCCCATTTTCTGAGTGTGCGCAGTCCTTAAAACCTTCTTATTTCTCTGCACATTGCATGATTTATGCACAATTTCTTTGGGTTGCTTAAAAAATTTGTTTTAAGATATGAGAATGTGTGATAATAACCCTTTGAGAGGTAAATTAAATTATCAACTCTTAACATTTCCAAGACTAGGCCTAACTAATTAATAAATAATATAAAACGCCAATTAAACTTACTTGTGATAGCTGTTTTTAGGATAGACTGGAAAATACTCTTTTCCCCCTCTGACCAGCCCAACTAAATAGAGTTGCGACTTCATCAGTCAGTGATGTGCGGAGGGCCCTCCTGCATGCATCTCCCACAGATGCGCCTTCATCAGTCAGTGATGTGCGGAGGGCCCTCCTGCATGCATCTCCCACAGATGCGCCTTCATCAGTCAGTGATGTGTGGAGGGCCCTCCTGCATGCATCTCCCACAGATGCGCCTTCATCAGTCAGTGATGTGCGGAGGGCCCTCCTGCATGCATCTCCCACAGTCATCAGTCAGTGATGTGCGGAGGGCCCTCCTGCATGCATCTCCCACAGTCATCAGTCAGTGATGTGCGGAGGGCCCTCCTGCATGCATCTCCCACAGTCATCAGTCAGTGATGTGCGGAGGGCCCTCCTGCATGCATCTCCCACAGTCATCAGTCAGTGATGTGCGGAGGGCCCTCCTGCATGCATCTCCCACAGTCATCAGTCAGTGATGTGCGGAGGGCCCTCCTGCATTCATCTCCCACAGTCATCAGTCAGTGATGTGCGGAGGGCCCTCCTGCATGCATCTCCCACAGATGCGCCTCCTAATCTGGAGAGAAATTTGATCTGAAACAATTAAATATTTCTGTTTATTAAATATACTGTACTTCCATACAAGAAAAATACAATGTTAATTGTTTAGAGTATTGTTTTGACATTTCAGATAAAGTATCAATAGTAACCAATTTGAACAATGTTACAAAGTGACAAAAAATGTCTTAAAATCTTCTAAAACATCTTTTTTATCTCACCGACAATGCAGTATGAAAATATAACTCTGGTTTCTTGGATTAATCTTAGCCTATTTACATTCAATATAATGACCAAAAACAGGCAACGGTAAGTTTAGGCCTGAATCTATATTATCAAAAATACAGTCGAAGAAGGGCACTTTACAGAAGGACAGCTTTAATCTAAGAAGCAGTGTTTTTCTTACCAACTCATTTTCTTTAGATTTCTCCTTCAACGATTCTTCCAAACCATGAAGATCTTCCACTGTCATCAAAGGGAAGCTTTCAATGAATTCAGGGAATGCATCTCCTGCTTCACAAGGTGTTCCTCGGGTTTTCAAAATTTGATCCATCTTCTCATTCAGGACCGCAAAGTCTCCCAATACGTTTTTTAACAGATTTTGTATAATGTTTTGATTGTTGATAACAACCTTTTCAAATTCTGAAATAAAAACAATTTATGAAATCAAATTTAAGATAAAACGATAGCTCGCCCCGTGGTCAAAAACTTGACCAAAACTATGTATTGTGCAAACTTCTCTATTTTCCCCACACACTGTAATTAAAACACGTGATTCGAATATCTTTCATTTGTTTTGATTTTCTGTTTATATTTTGTTGTTATTTCGTCATCACCCATATTTTCGTGATAGGTTTTGATGTTTCCATAATTGATTCAGATGTAAAAAATTTTACAATGACTCTAAGAAAAGAAGAAATTTGTATCTAACCTTGACTGTAATTACGATTGCGATGATTTTTTTATCTTCCTTATTAGTTTAAATAAGCATACTGAGGGAAATTACAACATAGCTGAATTTTTTTTTTTATGGTTATGACATTTTGTAACAATAATTTAACTTGCTCTCCTTATTTGGAGTCATCCCACCCGTTCCTGGCATGGCAGGAGGTTTCATTGGGGAAGTCAACTTTCTCGGAGATCTCCTCGGAGTGTTATGTTCCGCAAATTTCTTTGTGGATTTAACGAGGTCAGAGGTAGGAAAAGACGGTGGAGTTTTTAATGGGGACTTAGGCCTATCTTTGTTTTCAATTATTATTTTTTTTGTCTGGCCAAAGTGACTTTTTGGGTATTTTGCTGGCTGGCTCTTCTTCTTGACTGGTTATCGAATGAACACTGAGATTCTCAGAATCTGAGGTTGAGGACTCTGGCACGTATTTTTTATTTTTGGTTTTTTCCTCTTCTCATCCACATCTGTATCGATGTCTGACCGAGTCTGCGCCAAGTTAGCCTTTTGTCGCGCCTTTTGAAGGTTGTCTGAAACACAAAATTAATCCTATTTGTATAAAATATATAGCCTAAAGTAGCTAGGAGGAACATATTTTAAAAACTAACTCTTCAAAGAAACTGGGAAAATCATAAGAAAGTTAAATATTTTCTCTCAATATATCGTGCTAACGGACACATATGATAAATATAAATATATAACTTATATACCTATAACTAGAACTAATGGTCTTTTTGGCCTCTGGGGACCTCAAAACAAAAGAGTAAATTGGTCCTTGGTCCAGGTCTTACCATGAGAACTATGGTGATAGCTTTTTCCCTATATAGGGAATTCGCAAAAAAAATACCAGTTGTAAGGGGAGTTTTTGTTTTAATACTTTGTTTCCAGTTGGCCGAAATTACCATTAGTGCCTAATACCCTTGAATATCCTAAAAGATAAGATAAAAATGTCTTACCATAGGGCTTTCCGATAATTCTCGCCTTGTATTTTGTCCAGGTTTCACCTGGAATGGGGATTGTTTGGGCTTCAATACACTTCTTTAGCTTGTCTCTAGGGAACGTAGGCCAATAACATTCATTCCCTTTGACCCAACTAGCTGGTACAACTTCTATGTTGTTTTCATCAACAAAACCTATTACTCACATCCTGTAATAAAAAGGTTCAAATTAAAATTTACAGGAATAATGAAAATAATACTTTACAAAAAAATCTTTTATGTAGCATAGGCCTATTGTAACAGTTTTATATTGGTTACAATTAAATATTTTAAAACCCTTATTGATTTGAATCATACCAAATATTTAATTAAATTAGGTTTGATGTGTATGGGCCTATTTTTGTATGTTACACTCATTGCACTGTGGGCCTACACAGACATTGATGTCAGATGGTGTATTATTTATTCATTTTCATTTCACTGTCTCAAAAACAGCTGTCTTATGGATCGTTTTGAGTCCCTAAAGTTAGCTTTTTGCGGACTAGTCCGTAAAATTTTACGGTCTCAAATCATATGGTTATGTCAAAGCTTATCTCAAAAACAAATCAGCTGTTCTGATCATTTAAAATGCTTCAACAATACATATACAAACTTTGTTTGTTTCTTACATAACCTAATTGATTCAGTGTTAATATTTTTTTTTTCAGCTATAATGTATGATAATGTAATGAAACATATGTTAGTAACTTGTCCTAAAATGCTTTTTTGTGACTTAATCGAATTTCCGAGTTAAACACGATATCGTCCCAAAAAAAACTACTTTAGGGACTAGTAACGAAAAATACTATTTTATGTACCGATACCTATATCCTTATTATACAGTTATGTACGGATGTAATATGGCTTGGCCTATAAAGTAACTTAAATTTACTTACGTTATTATTTACAGCATACAATATCGTGATCGCATTATTTTACTAGGCTACTTGGGCATCACTTCAGATTATAAATGAATTAGTGTCATGACAGCCAAAACATGTTTTTTGAACGGAAGGATTACCATCTTCTTATCAATCTCTTCGACATTCCATGTTTTCAATTCTTTGCTTTTTTTTACTTATTAGGGAAATAGCAATTTTTGAGGATTTGAAAGGTTTTTTGAACAAATCCCTGACTTGCTCATATTCATAACCAATTGCCACTATTTCATTTTCTTCAGGTGAAAAGGCAAAATTGAGAATTTTTACAATGGTTTGTGATTTTAACATGCAAAATCCATCATTTTCATTGGAAGATATAACAAAATTCGGTCGTTGCAGAGTTTTATACTGGGGGTTGGTGCACTGGTTTGTTAAAGGTCCTGTTTGATGTACGGTTTTGAAATTATGTTGTCGAGGCTTCGGTGACACAGCGGAGGGGATTTCTTCATGAGATACAAGTGATTTTTCTTGTAGCCTTTTGCAAATTTGCTGCAGGGGAAGATGGTGTTTTCTCATAAGAGATTTGAGACTCTGCATGTGGTTCTCAAATTGAAATGCACTACAATTGTCAAGTGCCCCAATGAAATGCACTACAATTGTCAAGTGCCCCAAATTTTGCAACATCGTCTGCTATATGAAGCAAGCCGTGAACATTGTGTGATATCAGGTGGTATCAGGTGGTGGTTATGGTGGTGGTTATATTTTTTGGAAATTCACAACAAAAACCTCCAGCAGAGACCTTGCAAATTCACAATATTCTAAGCATTTGCTGGGGTTCAGGAGAATATTCATCGCCATTGATAAGGTCGTAAAGTTTTCTGAAACATCAGGCTTGAAATCAAGCTTGTGTTTAGCCAAAATGACAGGGCCGGTGTAGAGTAGAAATTGTCTTAGCTCAGCGGCCTTCCATCTGGGAACCTCATCCAAACTACGGGGTTTCATGGCGAATTCCGCTGGTACAAATTTCTTAAAAGATCTAATGGTCTTGTTAACTTTTTTGATTTGATTTGCTGACAATCTGTAAGTCAACTTTCCTTTGACCCACAAGGTCAAAATCTTTTTTACCACCCCTAGACATACAAGGTGCATATAGTCTAGAGGCAAGTCTCTGACTACATCCAGCCCCGGAACATTGATCAAAATGGTTTCACCGACATGGTAATCCTCGTTTGATTGGAGCACAAACTTCTGATGGGTTCTTTTAGGCCCACTCTCTGTTGAGAAGCAAACTCGATTTTTAATATGTCTTCCCTTGTCTTCACATCGTGAGCAAGAAAAATATCCTGTGTGACTCTTTGTTTGGAGGATGAAAGATTTAGCAGGAGCATCATACACAAATCCAACATGGGACAGATCGATAACTCTTCTGTCATTTAAATTGATCCCCTCTTCATGGTACATTTTTAATTCATCTACCAAATCTTTAAGATATTCATTGCTATCCTTTGGCTTATGGTATCCATGATAAATAGCTATCACAAACACTGGAGAGTTAGGCAAGGATAGAATTTTACCTAGAATGGGCCATAGTTGACTACCAGAACTTTTAGCAATTGGAAAACCATCAACCCCCACCAACAAATCAAATTTTTCGGGCAATACCGCATCTTTACCAAGAATATCTTTTAGTCCTTCTGCAACTCCTAGATAAACAAAATCGCCACCACTAATTTGTTTTATTGGAATGCTCCTAGGAGTCTTTAAGATTGTACGGGCATCAACTGGCAGTTCTTTATAATCTTGGTGTTTTTTTTTTAATAATGAGCAAGGAGGACAAATTAGAATGGGTCACGTTTCCTGAGATTGCCCACTCCGCCAAATCTATCTTAAATGAATCTAAAGTCCAAATTGGATTGTCACGATGTTCGTTAATATTAGAATTTAATGGAACATTGGGCCTTTCTTCTTCTATTAACGGTAAGCCTATTGTTACTAAGGAATCTTCTGATGAAATACTTGGTTGAGTGGGAGCATCTGTTTCAGAATTGTAAGTCAATGTGGTGTTAGGCCTATTAGGGAGACGGAACTCGTGACATAATCCTACCCGGGTATTGTTGAAGCTAATCGCCTGATTTATGGCCTTTCCTGGCAGTTGAGGGGTAGCAAGCGCTAGAGTGGGGGTTGAGCGAGACAGAAGATCGAGTTTGTTGCCCCCAGCGACACCGGACGGCTGACGTTCCCAGAAGGGTTGACATTACAACAATTCGACTTAAAGTATTTGAATGGACTTCCGTTAACAAATAATGAGATGGAGGGAATCAGGGTTTAGTACTAGGAAAGGTAAAGGAAATATGAGTGATTAGCGTACAAGGGTTTCATTTGCTATTTCTTAGATATTCCAGTACATATATGTGATATTTATGTCATAGTTTATTTAGTTGAGTCGTAAATTAAGACTTATTGAAAGATTTGTTTATACAAATTGAGCGGAGCGGAGCGAAGCTCTTATACTACACTCCTGCTTTTGTTTTACAAATACTCCTCCTGAACGGCTGAAGCGATCTGCACAAAATTTAGCACAATCATAGTAACCGATCATGGGAAGGTATAAATCTGAAATGGTACAAATCGGACCACAGGGCTTTTCTCTACGTGAATTCAAACTGTTGGAAATTTAACATGGGCCTTATGGGTTAATTGGTTGCCATGACATTATTTGCGAGATAACAATAAAAAGGTAAACAAGAGTCGCAACATATGTTAGTCAACGAATCATCTAAATAGCATATTACAAATACCAAATACCGTACAGAGAAAAAGGGAAGAACAATCGGATTAATATCATTGAGTATAATTTACTACAAAATGAAATACCGGTACTTTCCTGTTAAAGGGAACATTCATTATTATCCATGATTTTTTCTCGATATATCGATATTAACAAATTGAAACATATCAGCTGACAATTACGAAAAATATTGTTCAGTATCAACAAACATTAATAAAATTAAACTGTTCTAAAATAAATAACCTAACATAACTAACCAAACTTGCTGTAACATTTAAAAATTCCGCGTTTATAACTTGCCTTTTATATTCAAACCCAAACGGAATTTTTAAATGGTACAGCAAGTATGGTTGGTTATGTTAGGTTAGCTTAGAACAGTTTCATTTCTTGTTGTCAATTTGTAATGGATCGGAAAACAAAAACATCGATATATCGAGAAAAAAAATCATCGGTAATAATGAATGTTCCCTTAAACAGGAAAGTACCGAAATACCAATAATTATGGTCGGCGGAATAAGGCTGATGCACCATTGACTTTAAATAATCCAAATAGCCATTCCATTTATGTGAACCAAATCTAGGCCTACGTACAATTGAGTTTGGATTCTGCAAGTAGACATTCCATTGAGGTGAACCAGGCGTACCATTGACTTTGGATACTGCAAATAGACACTCCATTTATGTGAATCAAATGAACCACTGCTTTGGATACTCCAAGTAAACAATTCGTTTACGTGAACCTGACGTATCATTGACTTTGGATACCGCAAGTAAACAATTCGTATAATTAACTTGGAATACTGCAAATAGACATTCCATTTATGTAAACTGTCAATGGCGTACCATTGACTTTGGATAATGCAAATAGGCATTTTATTTATCCGAACCAAATGTATCATTGACATTGGATACTGTAATTAGACATTTATGAGAATCAGATGAAACATATGCTTTGGTTTCTGCAATTAGACAATTCATTTGCGTGAACCAGACTTATAATTGACTTAGAATACTGCAAATAGACAGTCCATTTAAGTGAACCAAATATACCATTGACATTCGATCTGCAAGTATTTAATCTCATTTGCTAGGAACAGATGTAAAATTGCCTTTAGAAAAGTATTGGATTAATATGCTAGCTCCGCTCAATATTGCAAGCATACAACTGCATTGCACACCTAGTTAATAAAATTGTTTACACCATCTGAAGTAGCTAAAGTAATAAAAGACTATTTAAACGGCAAAAATATAAATGTATGCTCCAATTATATATATATATTTTTTTTTAACGTGTATTTTTCTACTCGATTTGTATATAATTGTAAGTATTTACTTTATTTACAAAATAATGTTTGGCAGATATTGTATCCTCCAGCTGTAAATATATCTATTATTATTTTTGTCAAACAAATAAATACGGTTATTCTGTTTAGGTATAATACTGTTTGTTTTTTCATATCTCGACATTTATATTTGACTAGCTGTAACCCGCGGGCTTTGCCCCGTTTAACTTCTTAATTTTCAAGATGATCTCGTTCGCATGGCTTAATCACGTCCTGGTTGAAGTTCGTTCGCTACGCTCACTCACCTTTGGGTTGGAGCTCGTTCGCTACGCTCACTCACCTTTAGGTTGGAGCTCGTTCGCTGCGCTCACTTGCCTTCAGGTTAGCTCGTTCGCTACGCTCACTTGCCTTCAGGTTAGCTCGTTCACTACGCTAACTCGCCTCCAGGTTGAAGTTCGTTCGCTATGCTCACTCACCTTTTGGTTGCAAATTAGCTGTTGTCATAAATGTAAAAGAAATAATAGTGCTGCACTCTGTTATAGTGGGGTGATCCTTGTAACTTTAATGCTATTGAACATCATAGAACAGAACCAACTTGTTTAATTGAAACAGCTGTTAAGATTCATTAATTCCATTTCTCATAAGGTTAACATGGGAAACTCCAGAGCCACTGGGGCGGAGCCTATTGGACGGATCACAAAAATTGATGGTGTATAAACCTATTCCATGAAATTCTACACGTATGTACCAAGTTTCGTGGCAATCGGTTCAGCGGTGTCTGAGTTTATCACTGCCAAATATATATACAAACATCCTCTTTTATACTTATAGATTTGAACGTTACATTATATAACTTTTCCATTAAAGTTAAAGGCCACAATCTACCATCTTTTTATTAAGAAAAGCGAGTTTTCCATTAACAGCAACTATATAATTTATAAATAGCCCCGCCGCAGTAAACCTGTGAACTAATTTAGATTTGCAAGATTGAATTTTCACTACAATATCTACTTAAGAATGTCTCATATTTATTCCCTATTTAAATAACATAAGTTTACGTGTACTTAGGTTTGCTGCTACAGGGAAGGTAATAAAGTGTTTTATTTAGGTGAAATACTAATAGTTTAGTATGAATTAAATACTTCTTTTTCAAATTTGACCATAATTTGTTCATAAACAATAAACAGTTTACTTAAAGCACAGAATGTAAGTACTACAGAGAGGTCTAAAAACACTATTGATACATTTTTAGGCTATTTGCACAATATACTGTTAACTCACAATACGGTAATTAAATATCACCGCAAAGGTCCTCCGCGACAGTTCTTTTTGCCTTTTACAGTGGATATTAGGATACATTTTACCTACATAAATTGAGGTAAGTGGTTATTGATTTAGATTGAACACTCCAATCATCAGGCCTAATAGGCGAATGACGCCACTGAACACGTAAAAAATTATAAACACCATTGGATCACAATGTAATGGGGTGAGTTGTTGATCAGTTCGATCCTTATGGCTGAATTTTTACCTCTTTCCTTCTCTTCACCCTACATCACTTTCACTCTCTACACCTCGCACTGACTTCCCCTACATTGGCGTCTCACCCCCTCCACTGTCCTACGCTTATTCATCTTCAACCCCAACGCAGGGACGGGTAGCGCTGACAGATCAGCCGAGCGTCGCTAATAGGATTATCGTATGTCCAGAAGGCCTACACCCGGCCTATTAGTAGGATGAATAGATTCTTGAATACTACTTTCACTAAGGATTGCTTCTGTCGAATCATCTAAATTTAACAATGACAGTTGTTCATCTCTATCTCTTGAACCCTTCTATAAAACTGGCGAGACAGTCTTGGATTTTTTCTGGCACTCATGTTAAGTGATATGTTCTAGGCCATAGCCTTAACAACGTTTTGATTACGGTACGAAAAACCTAGAACATAGGATATTATTAGAATTAATTCATGATGTAGTCCATGAACTGAGTTATTAGACAAGGTACATACCTTTACGGCAACAGTTTAAACGTGGTGGTCAAATTCACTACATGTTTTGCCTATTTATTCGAGCGTGAAGTGAACTAGGGTATTAACAAGAATGCTTCATCCATAATCTAGAGCTGTCAAAAAGCAGTCAAGAACAAGTACACAAAGACATATCGCACAAAAAACATTTTAAATAGGCCTACTACGAAGTAACCGATCACGATACGGAGGCTGAGTAGACTTAAAGTAGGTTATAACTAAGTAGGCCTACTTTAAATGTTAAATGTTTGCTCGTGCATTATGCCTTTAAGTGTAGCCTATTTGTTAGACTGTTTTTTGACGACTGAATAATGGATGAAGCATTCTTGTTAGGAGTTCACCCAACGTTAAGTAGCCCTACCTGAATAAAAAGGCAAAACATACGTACATAGTGAATTTCACTAGGCCTACCACATTGGAACTGTTGACATAAAGGTATGTACCTGATACCTACTTATATAATTATTATCAGTACAGTTTTAAGAACCCCCAAAAAGAAAACCTATCGATATGATAGGTTTTCCCCCCAAAAGGGGGGATTTGGGGGGCAACTCAAATATTTTAAATGTAAACCCCCTTCAAGTAACACCTCATTTTGAAGGGTTTGCAAAAACTTAAAGAATGGTGAAAACTAGAGGTCGTTATCTCTTCTCTATCCAAAATGGTAGCCCGTCAAATGTTGTGGAAAATCAATGGTAAATTTGGTTCGTAATGGTAATATTGGCTACCATTTTTGATAGAGAAAAGATAGCGAACTCTGGTTTTCACCATTCATTAAGTTTTTGTAAACCCTTCAAAATGAGGTGTTACTTGAAGGGGGTTTACATTTAAAATATTTGAGTTGCCCCCCAAATCCCCCCTTTTCCCAAAACACACTCAAAAATTTCAAAATCATAAAATGAAACTTTCTGCTAATATCGCACGACCACCAAAATGATATCTCTGTATATTTACTTGATAAAATAAATAATGAATTTAATTTTTAAAAATCCTAACTTGATGGGAATATTCTGTTCTAAAGGTATTCGAGTCGAGGGTAATCTTTTGAACGACAGGTGACAATAAGCATACATGAATTAAGCAGTTTAAAACATTATATACTAGGCTATTTGATGATAAATCTCAACAATCATATACTCTGTTTTTTTCCTTTCATTTTATTAGAGCAGTATTTTATGTTTCAGCATTCATGATACTTTTTATCTCAAAGATTTATTATTTAACTGTTTACTGTATAAGGAAATTCTTGGTTTAACTCTAAAAACTGTATGTTAAAATATATCTGTATGTTTGTATGTGTGTATGTATGTATTTACAGTATAGCCTAGTATGATGTGTAGGTATGTGTATTAGTATGTGTAGGCAATAGATTAGAATCCTTGGTGCAGTTCAAAAAATTGGAATGAATGTAAATTAGTTTAAATTTTATTTTAGCTTTTAAGTGAGTGCTTTTATGTTTATTATTTTTTATATCAGTGCAGTGTTGATTTTATTTAGATAGTGGAAGTGGACTTTGCCAACCAGACAGACGGTCAAATGACTATTGACTTTTGTGCATAAAAATAATACAATCTGTAAATTTGTAAACGATTGAGAAAAATAAAGCACTGTTATCTATCTATCTATCTATCTATATTTACTTGGAAAAATATTGGAGGGGGGTCTTGACTTTTTATTCACCGTGTATGTAATCATGGTATTATGTATATATATATATATATATACAGGTATTATGTATATAATATATGATACATATATTATGATACTTTTAAAATCGTGATATAATTACTGTATGACATCTTAATTATAATTCTAACATTTAAATTCTAAATACAAGTTCCTTAAATCCATCCATAAAATATGGGTCATTTTTAGCAATTTAAGTTGAATTTTAAATTTTAAATTGCACCAACTTATTTAATTTAACTTATGATTTTCTTCCTACTTTATAAAATACAATCAAAGTTTCATAAATATTCTTTTTGGAAAATTTTAAAAGTAAACTTTCTAACAAAACAAAATGGTGGTTGTATGATTTTTAACAAAGCTGTTTTGAGAAGGATTTTGTACTTGATTCTCCTGTTCATTTTGACTTGTAAAACTATTTTTTACATATTTTGGCTGTTTACTTTTGCTACAGCTACAACATTTGCTACAACTTTATAGTAAAATATGAAATGATTTTATATTCCTAGAATTTTAATTCAAATTCTCAATTAAGAATAAGGAACATATATAATCAAATAATTCAGTTTTTTTTTCTTAACTTTTCACTTATGACTTATTTAAAAAAAAAAAAAATTACAACTTTCACGTGATTTTCACGTGAAATTTTTTTACCATTTTCACTATTATATCGACTCGTAATTTTTACGTGATTTTCACGTTCACGTGTTCACCATTTTTTCACGTGATAATCACGTGATTTTCACCAAGTGTGCTGACTGGGATGTTCTTTGCAAAGTTGGACAAGTTTTTTTTATTCTAAAAGAATACATCCTCCTTCCGAACTTAGCTTCGTCGATCTCCACTATATGTCCAACACCACCAATGCGGATGTCTTGGTTCGCGACGTGATCGACAAAATCCTCCCTACAAAAAGAGTACCAGTCTACTACCGTGTTTGAAGCTAAACCAAAGTTCTGTTGAATAAATTCTTGCCGCGGTGGGGGTACGCAAAGCACGGTCGCTACAAAGTAAAATATGTCCGTAAAAGAAAGTCTTGCATTTTCCAAAACCGTGCCTTTTTCCCACTGGTGGTGAATCGAAACTTAACCTTTTTGGCTCTTGCTCGTGGCTCATACATTTTCCCGCACCTAAATACAAAATCCCCAAACTCGTCAAATACAAGTTCGTTGTTACACAAACTGTTCCCACAACGTCTTGTATGTCTATATACACCATGGTCTACAAAAAAAAACTGTAAAATTGTACCTTCATCTTTTCTTATTGCTTCCACAAATGAAACCACTTACTTGTCACAATCACCCGCTGCCATTAATAATTTTGTACAAGTAAAAAAATAGAAACTAGGTTTCAAAAAAGTATATGAAATCAAGTATCACGTTCACAAGTTAATCAAATAAGATCGTTTACTTCAGCTGTTTTTAATATTGCTAGGTAAATTTTTTTTACATATCACACTTATTCCAAATTGTTACAAACATATAAAACCTTTAAACATCTGCAGGATGGAAAGTGTTCGCATTCTGTTAGGTAATCAAAAGATAAATTAAAACAAACAATGTGTTAAAATATTCGCCAACAGCTTAATTACATGTTATTGCAGAGTACGCGTCACTGGACATTTTACTAGCACCACATTCTTAATAATATAGTTAGGGACGTACATTCTTGATTAAGTATTTCAATTGCAACGGATACAACGAAATCACATAAAAAGCGTTCTATTTCCAAAATAAGTTTAACAATATGAAATTAGTTATTTCTTGACACTTAATGAAATCGCAATAGCAACCATTAATTTGAAGACGTTTGCTTGAAACAATAAACAGTGAGACGCAGCAGCTATCCTCATTAATCAACTTGGAGATGGCGCTGTCATCCTGTCTAGCGTTGTAATTATACTTGACCCTTCCTCATTATTTCAATCTTAAATCACAAATGTTCGAGTCAGATTGTTAGGGGACGACTATTCTTTGCATTCAGAATTGTTTCCTTTAATTTATTATCGTGTCAAATTGGTTTGAAAATGTAATATAACGTTTGAATTTATAAACATGATGGATAAAGTATATCTTTTACTTTTTCCCTAGTTGGATATTAAGATAGGTACGTAAGCTGTTTTAGCATATTTTATTAAACCGACCACTGTCTTTCCAGATTTAGATAAGGATTTCTACGCCATTCTCTGAAGTCAAACATCACCAAACAAGGATTTTCGAACAAAACACAGTGGTTGTGTGAAAAGAATGATTATTCATATAAAATCATAAACAAATTTATCATAAGTTAATTTAGCATACCAGTCTGTTTCACTAAAAAAAAAAAAAAAAAAAAAAAAAAAACTATTTACCAAACGTTAAATAAAATATGTTAAAATAGATTTCGTCAACTTTTCACAATTTTGTAAGGGATAGTTACCCAAATATTTTTTTGATCCTTTCTACAAGAAGTGTTATCAAGAGTAATTATTTAAACCTGTACGTTGTTTCTGTTGTTGATCTACTCTTAGAAATGGACGATCACTCTGCAGCTAGAGTTAATACTTCGAAAATGTTCTTAAACTGTGGAGCTGACACCATGGGGCCTCTTTTTGTTAATCCAAACAATTTGCGCAGAACTAGCCCTGTAAAAATGTACTTGTGTATCTTAATATTCCCGGCTGTCAAATCTGTCCATCTTGAGGTATTTAGTAGCTTGACTTCAGAAGCCGTTTTTGCAGCTTAACTCGTTTTGTATCACAAAGAGGGACTGCTAGAAAATAATTTCTTGAAGAGTCTGAGTGTAGATTTTCTTTGTATTTATATTGAACTGAAGACGTCGAAACATTTCCATGGCTGATCGTGTGTGTGTCGATTGATTATTAGTTGCAGTACAATTGTTACTACTGAGGACCCCAGTCGTGGTCTGGTAGTTTTCATTGCGTGAGACGGATGGTGTGTTTATACGTTCGCAATAATAATTGCACCAAATTAAAAGGTTAAAATAATACGAAAGTGTCTTAAATGTAGAATAATGAAAATATTAAATGACTTTTGAACTAGTGTTAAGTTTTAAAGTCAACAAAATTAAAACAAAAGAAAGGTAGTTTTTCATGTATCGATAACGTAAAGAATTGTCAACAAAAATTAATGAAATATTTATACAATTATTTACCAATATGTCAATCAATTCTATATGCCAGCCTTATTTTATAGGACTATGTTCGATATGGTTCTTCGCCGAACTGTATTTACTTGTATTCCCTTTCAATATTTAAGTACATTTGAAACATTTTCAATTTTAATACATTCGTTATTATACTCAAGTCGAGTTGTTCAGAACTTTATCCTTATTGTCACTCAACGTTAATATTATTTTCGTAAAAGCGGTACTTTAATTTAAATGACTGGTCGATTAGTTGTAACCAATATTTGATCTGTAAAACACAACAAACCACCTCACTGATGAGTTTTCGTATAAAACCCTCGGTATAATAATCATGAGCTGATGTGTAACATCCACGCAAAGAAGTAATTACCCAACGCTGCGCTAAATATTGTATACAGCCTTAGAAGGTCAACAGCGTAAATAACTAGTAATGATAACATGTAGTGTATTTTTCATCGAAGACTTAAATAGCCAAAACACTTCTATCGAAAATATTTGTCACTGTTCATTAAGTTTATTGATGCTTTACTCGTCGTAAAAATGAGGTGATAAAACCTTAAGATTAACTACAGTGTTGTATAATGACTACAGAAAAATGTGGAGCCCGAATCACGAAAGTTATTTTATTTTTATTTGAAATTTTACTGGTTCTAAATTTAAAAGATTATTTACACTGATTATAAATTAAAAAAACACTGGTAAATATATTTTACTCTAATCCTACCGACGAGAAAATCGGGTTCAACATAGATTTTATGACAAAACTATCCAAAAACATAAGATCCAAGTATCGACGGCAACATTTATCCAAACAAATTATCACTACGCAACCAGAACACATTCTAAATTCACTAAAACTTACAGAAATTATACATATTATGAACAAGTTCCCTCAAGAATTACCAAGCAAAATTTTGAAAATTTGTCCCAATTGCGCAATGGAACACTTAGGACCTCATCAACGCGGTAAGAAACTATGAATGGCTTATTAGATATAAAGGTTTACATTATTGAAAATATCGGGTTTTTAAAGATGTTGGTTCTTAATTTTTTTTTACCGCTCGGTTTTACAAAAACGAGTATAACAATATTCTAGCAGACATAGAAATACTATGACTATGTACTATGAAAGCAGACTACTGTGTAAATTTAAATCAATAAACAATGAAACCCGGGCTGTGAAACAAATATTGAGAATTATAACCTCAACTTTTCTTCATACCACTAAGTCGAGGAAAAATCGCCGGGAGTGTTTCAATATTATATAGAAACAACCTGATTATGACACATTTTTGTTTGTGTATTCATTAAAATTCTATTTTTTTCGATCATAAAAAAAAACTCAACGAACCTTACACTAAGTTCATTAGGAATATTGATATTTTTTTATATAGTTTCGTCGGATTGTCAACAGTCTGATAACTTCCGTCAGATGGTGTTTTTCACATCGTCTACCCGACCTCTATCAGTCATCTTTGTGGTCTCATGTCACCCGGTCGTTGTGTTACAAACTAAGTTTGTTGATTACAATTCCACAAATCATATTAAAATGTTTTTCACCTATAAGTTATGTACTTGAGTACTACCCTATACCATAGACTATGTTTTATCTATGCCTATACGATGTTGTAGGCTACGGAAGAAGCAAAGTGACGGTCAAGGACCGCTGCGCAGGCTGTGTGGAGACTCTCAAGTCGTTGTGTCGTCACTCCGAAGACATCACACTCTTCCAGATCCTCGGAGTTGTCTATCGTATCGTCATCACTGCACTGAGCTCACTAGTGGGCCTGACCATAGCCCTGCTGCCCTTGGCTGAGTTTCTGATGCTTTTGGTCCTGTATGTGGTTGAGTCCATAGCATGGACTTTGCAAGAACCTAGTGTTTCAGTCGCTGTTGCAAAAGTGAGTATTGTCTTTATTCCAAACGATTCATGTCGATAACAAAGTTGGTAAATATTTTTTCAATTATATTCATGAATTAATTGTACCAGAATTTACCCAAGCATTCACAAACTTATCACTGACACTTATTCTTACAATTAACGGTGCGCTCTACCTATCCGCCGCGCGCTAATGCAAAGGTTTAGGATCTCCGTCATTGTCGGCTTCGTTCTTAACCAATTGAGAATATGTTAATGTTAATTTTTTTTTAATTTTTTTTGTAGGTATGTATTGTTTTAACTTTTTGGTAATAGTAGAATTTTAAGTGGGAAATGACTGATAAATACATAAGCTTTAAATATATAAGCTTTTTATAGCATTTCATACATATGGATGGATTTTTAGAAGAAAATTTAAATGATGGAGTCATAAATTTAAATCTAAGGTGTAAGGAACATTCTTAAGATACAAAAAAATTAAAAGTTAACTGAGTAATTTGAGAGGACTTAAAGTCTGCAAGGGCTTCGTGCGGCGCTGTTCAATGACACAACATAGCTACTGAAGCCCGAGCTGAGATTTCTGAGCTGAGGTAGAGCGCACCCTTAAAATAATTGATGCAATTTTCATATATAATTTGATTTCAATTATATACATAAAGCTGTATTTTTGCAGGGTGTGGCAACGCTGGTCGCTGTGCTCATATTAGGCTGCATAGCAGGGTGTCTGGTCCATTATTTGATGCTGCCAACTCTACATTTGCTCTTCACGGTTTTCTCGTAGACTGCTACATGTAAACATTAAACATTAAATTACCGGCCAAAGTATACTTTGAATATTATTTTCTCCTGTAGGGTCCAAAACCATTGTAGTCTTAGGGGTAAATTGAAAAGTAAATCTAGAAAAGGATTGGTGGTAAATTTTAAGTTTAGATAGCGCAGTTAATCTTTCAAATAAAAGTATAAACTAAAGGTTTCTAATGCACAATACAATTCTATACTAGAGATTATTATATTTTCCCAGATTTCAGATCCAACCTAAAGTTTTGTTTTAGGTTTGTCTGTCCGTATTATTATTTTCCTACATTATAAAAGATTCCAAATACTTAAGGTGTTGTATTTATTGTGTTCCTCATTTCTATGTTTTACATAAAATAATTATTCAGTGAATGTGTCGAAAAATATTCGAAAATAATGAAATATTCGATATTATTGATTACAATCTTTGAGTCTCCAATGTATGTGTTAAGTTACTCGCCCGTTTATCAAATTTGAAATGTACTACCTCAAATAATTCTTGATTTAAAAACCGACAAGTTGGTTTGTAGCTAGCATTTTTAAGAAGTTGGCAACGTCTTGTTTAAGTATACAATCCACACAGTCGTGAGAGATTCGCGAGGACGTGGAGTAGTCATCGATCAAGCTGAATGTTTGCCTGTCTATTAGCAAGGCAGCTTACAAGTGATGCTGTTAGGTTAATGCTTGTGTTCACAGATCTTCACTGTTCTGTACCATGAAGAGCCTACATTACACGCCTTGTAGATCAACTACTACCGTTGACTAAGCACTCTACTTCAGTTGTCTGTGGGAAGGGTCAAGAAGACGTACATGGTCTAATGCACTCATAGATTTGATTTACATTTTGGTGAAGTAATCAATTCAATCAATAATAGATTACGTAATTGTAATTTTCACTTAAGCTACATACAAGCATTAGATGAACGCAGGGTTAATTAAAATTGCTTAAAAACAAAATTTATTGAAAAAAAGGTACTTTCCTGTTAAAGGGAACATTCATTATTATCGATGATTTATGTTCGATATATCGATATTTTTGTTTTACTTCACGATTGGTGCTTCTGTTTTAATATCTTCATACGCATTTAAATTACAAATTAAGAACCAACCTTGTTTAGGCAAAAATAATAGCCTATATATTGGATTAGGACATGAAACTATTCTAAACTAACCTAACATAACTAACCAAACTTGCTGTATAGGCTAAGTTACCGTTTCAAAATTCCATTTGATAACAGAAAAGGCATATGGGGAATAGGCTATCAAACGGAATTTTGAAATGTTACAGCAAGTTTGGTTGGTTAGGTTAGTTTAGAACAGTTTCATTTCAATATAATATTTTTTTAAATTGTTTGTCGATACTGAACAATATTTATTTACTGAATCCTATATCGTACTTGTCAGCTGATATGTTTCAATTTGTTACTATCAATATATCGGATGGAAAACAAAAATATCGATATATCGAAAATAAATCATCGATAATAATGAATGTTCCCTTTAACAGGAAAGTACCGAAAAAAATTAAATCGATTTTATACATGTTTTTATCCTAAGCCGTCCGAAATTTTCCATTTTTAGCAACAAAAAAACACTTAAAAGCCTGGTTTTGCTACCAATCGCAAACATAATGATTGCATAATTCGTTTATAGCCCGATGTGGATAAGGGTTTACAATTGATTCTGTTAGGATCCAACCAGCAACCTTCAGGTATGAAGGCGAGAGCTGTACAGTATATCCACTTTGGCGACACATAGGATTTTGGTTCATTCAGTAAATCTTATTACTGAAATATGGCTTATCGCAAAAATTGTAAGTGTTTTAACATAAGGGAGCACTTCGTAGGCTTATTAACTAAATCAATCAGTTATTAGGAATAATCTTAATATATCAGTATATTTTTAATAAATACTTTTTACTTTATAATAACTTAATATTCAAAATTTTTGTTTTTAAAAACTTATTATTGTGACTGAAAATATATTTTTGCTCAACAGCCTCTTCCTCGATTGTCTAGTATTGGGTTCTGTATCCTCTGTGAGATCAAACTCCACAATTAATTGCGATGTTCCAGTTTTCCTCTGTGATGTCTAGATATGTATTATATCAAAGGAATGTTGTTATTGTTGTGTAATTGTATCATCTCGCCACATGCCCGGTAGCCTGCAACGCTAACGCCACCGCTGTAACGCTATAACGCTCTAACACACAACCACCGACGCGGCGGTGTGTAAACGTTCCGCAATTATCGCGTTATTAAATCTGCGAGCTGCTTTTGAGTGTGAACCGTTTTGGCGGGCTTAGAAATTAGTTTGATTTGCGAATTAAAAGAACCGAGAGTTTGAGCATTTAATTACGAGTCGTAATTACGCTGTGACCTTTGAAATCTGTAGTTAAACTTTGTGATTTTAATATAACCTCCACAACTAGTGTTGATGTATGTAGTAGCTAAGTCAATCAAGTGTTTCATAATTTAAAGGAAACTTATTTCCGTATTTACACACAAAACACTGCACTGCTACACTGCTACTTTTTTGTTAGATTTTTTATTCAGTCGTGAGTCGTTTCTCATTCAACAGGTATAGATGTATGAGCTATTCCGTTTTTTTGTTTTTTTTTTCATGTTATAATTGTCTCAAAGATTTGATTATAAACTACTTTCAACTTTGAAAATTTTTTTTTATCCTGACCAAATGTAGTCGGCTGCTTTGTTTACACTTAAATAATATTGTTGTTTAAATATAATGAAGTACATGGATGTTAATAAATCATTACCTAGCCTTCCTTTCGGCGTAAAGGTTGTCATGAGGATTATTTCTTTTGAAATTATTCAAATTTAATTTTTTATACTTAAATTTAAATTTACTTTTTATTGGTTAAACTGTACAGTTTAGTACTCGGTAGTGTTATGCATTAGAAATCAAATTTTGTGTAGCTTCTAAATCTAAAAGAATCTCGATTGAAACTTTTATTTACCTACACTGATATTAATATTCATTTAACCTGCCTATAATATTTGGGTAATTTTATTTCGTTTGAGGTATGTGATAGCAATTATGTGGAATAAACTTGCCAATGCAGTTTTAGCTAAAATGTAACGATGCAATTGTGTTCAATGCAAACAATAGAGAAGCTGACGCAATGAATAAAACATTTACCCTTGAAATACGTTTTCTTTACTATTGGAGTTGAATAAAACAACTAAAGCCTACAAGACATGTTGCGCTGTATTTTGAAATACACGATTTCGACCAATAATAATATGATATTCTTACTATGTGTTTTAAAGTATTTTTTTAAGTAATTTTTAAAGTATTTTTTTTTTTTTGGGGGGGGGGACCTTCTATACGGTAAATCGAGGATAGCAATTTGGTATTGCTAAGGTAACTTGGAAGTTTTTAAAATCGGAAACGTCTGTCCAGAGCCTAATTTGCTATTTACTCTAAATGACTTAAAATAATGAGATAAGCCGACAACACGAGGACAAGAAAATTGAACTTACTAAGGACTTAGGCAACTTTGTAGAAAGTCTTTAAAATTAGAAGCTTACTACAGTACTATGTTTGTCTACTATCATGTTCCAACCCTACTATGTTTGTGTTAATGTTTAAAATTATTTACTCTCAAAAAATGTACCTAACTTAAAAAGTTTAAACAGGTATTATAAAGTGTTTAAATTAAAACTAAACCTTAGAATTGATTAAACCTTAGAAACACTCTCTTTTTTTAAAAAACAACTTCTACATTCTACCACTTTTTCCAACAAAAAAAAAACATCTATATTATGACGGACTCCTGCTCTTCAATACTTTGCCAAATCATCTAAAAATTGAGTCACACCCTGTCATAAAAAAAATCTCCGGAAATTACTAATATCTAAATTCTACTACCGTGTCCGTGAGTTTATTGCTGACGGGCAGTCATGGGCATAAGAGGTGCATTTTCAAACAAAATGTAAAAATAAACCAAATGTAAATAGCTTATGGCATGTAGGATAAGGAACTTTGTCTATATTTTATGTATTACTGTAATTGACGTAACCAATGCATGTAACTTATGTAAATCTGGTTCAATAAATGACTTATGACTTAATTAATTGCAATGTCGATACGTTGCAAATTGTCAAGGCAATGAAGTATTATTGTTATTTGTATTATTATTATTGCACTTGAGCTACTTATTTCTTAAAAGAAGCTAAGTAACATTATTTTTTGTATCTATAATGTACAATTTCTGTTAAGATGGAAATCAATTTGAGCTTCCATTGATATCCATCTTGTAAATTAAGGTTATGATACCAATATTACTGATGGTATATTGAAATTTGAAAGCATTCGTTAGGATGAGTGTTTGAGCAAGCGGCCAGCCACCCCCTTCCTCGACTACCGCCCGCCACTATACATATCCATCCCTGTACCAGAGAAGCGGAGTCGAGTGCTGTGAACACATACATTAGCCTAATACGTCCTCTCTACATTCGTGTATTACCTTGTTGATAGAACGGCAAACAGACTGACTGATTGATGGGATCTATCGCATTGGTCGATTAACACGAGTCAATGAGCATTGATCATGACAGCACGTTACTCCCACCACCCTCACTAATATCACTGAGTATTGACATTACACTACTCTACTACTCACGCTAGAATCGCTGTACATAAACAGCACGCTACGACGCTACTGTACTACTTAAACTAGAACCACTTTACATTAACAGCACCCTACTCTGCTTCTTAAACTAGAATCACTGCAAATTACCAGAACGGTACTCTTCTACTCACACTAGAATTACTGTACATTAACAGAACGCTATTCTACTACCCACACTATTACTGTACATTATCATTACACTACTCTACTACTTACACTAGAATCTGTACATTAATAGCACACTACTCTACTACTCACACTATTACGGAACATTTACAGTACACTACTCTTCGTCACTTTGCTACTCACACCAGAATCATTGGACAATCAATGAGCATTGAAAGCTTATTACTTAGCAATTATTCAGTGAAATTGTATATTGAAGAAAATAAACGCAATTAATTAGGCCAAGTCTTGCTTGTCTCATGCAACTAATAACATAATTTATACATGAGAAGAGTTGAAAGAAAGCATATTTGTTACTACATATATTTGTTTGGTTTGAATTAACCTACAACGCTTACAGTTTAGGTCTTCGAAAGGCAAATATTTTTCCAGAAACGTCTATATTTCTACTAAGATTAATAATGTCTGTATTTTTTCTTTCAATAGTTCATATAAAACTTTTAGCTGTAGTCATCAAGGATTGGAAACCGGATATATCTAAGTTTCGTCTGAGTCAGGTGGTTATTCCAGTCAACATGTGAATGAGAAGCTTCTGTTCAGAGCTTCAGCGAATTATCTGGGGGTTTTGCTCCATGGATATAATGCTAAATGGGCACAGGAACCTCTGATAGATTTGAATAGGATTTCGGAATCTAAAATTAGGGTTTCAGGGTGATTGTCTGTCTACCTTCTCAGCCTGTCGGATTTCTTGTGTCTCTATGTAATGCCAATGTCACTGACACGTATCGGAAGACTGAAAGGTGTGTTACAAAACAATTCTTACACAATCAAAAGTTTTATTTCCAACAATACAATATTTTTCTTTGTCTCACTGCCCAGCAGGATAGTTTGTGGGTCTGACAGCTGTTTCTTCGTGTGCAACAACAATTTATGGATTTGCCAAGTTATCTAATCAAACTTCTTCTCTATACTATCAACTCTTCACTAAATATCAATAGCAGATGAACACATTTCGAGGATAGCAATGATATATTTTATGACATGGATGACCTTTCATGACCTTAACCTTTCTACATATTAAAATACTGGTAGTACATGCTATTTCCTTGTCTGGGGTATAAATGCAATTTTTAAATGAAATCAAATGAAAATGCCTTTATTCTCGAGCGCTTCTCAGTACAATTGTGGTTTACAGATATTTACTCATTAGATAAGTAATGTCTGGGAGCTTATGGGGTTCAAATACATTCTCACATAACGTCATCTGCAGGTGATTAGACATAAGTTACGCATACAATTCCCTAGACACAAGTATATTTGGTATGTGAAATGGCTTCCGCTATACTAGGAGAAAGTTGTTGTTTCAAAAACAAAATGCAATGGGACCTCTTAGTTTGGAAGCTAAAAAGTCTGGGATGGAATAACAAACCTCATTCAAAAGCATTTCCTCAATTTTAACTTTAAAAATATTTACTACCAATTGTTTATATTTATTCGGTAAATATTTATACAGATTTAGGTCTATATGAAAAGGACTTTTTTCAAATTTTGTTGTCCTATGTATTGGATTACTGAAGAGGTTGATGTTTCTATTTGTGTCTTTTTTTATTTTAAAAAACGCTCAACATGTTCTAATTTTCATGAACATAATTTTGGTTTTCATAAATAAGTGGACTGGGGAAAGTTAATATGGACTGATTTTTAAATGGTTTTTACAGGAAGCTTTAAGCTTAGTGTTTGCCATAGGCCTACTTCTAATAAATCTTTTTGAATTGAAAATAAATTGTTTCTATTTGTTGAATTTTTTATAAGGTACCGTACCTCGAAATGGATTTTACATGGGAAATATATACTATTTTAGTTACATTAATTGATGCACACTGCGGAAGAACTAAAAAAGAAAAATGATGTATCTTAATTTTGTTTACAAATAATTATTATGTTCCTTCCATTTTATTTTTTATCAATAAATCCTCCGAGAATTTTTGTTGTGAAATATTATCTGCCATATTGGAGATTTTAAAAACATGAAGTTAGTTTTATCACTGTTTAGTGCCAGATCATTTATTAGCTGTAAACCGTTCATGGAGATCTTCCAAGGTTTTTTAAATGAAATTTGTACATTTGACACTAAGTTTTCTTTTACAAAAACAGTGGTATCACCTGCTGTACAGAAAAGTATTAGTTCTGAATGCATTTTTTGAGTAGGTCGTTGATGTAGCCTAAATGGTGAACAATAAAGGCCCCAAAGTTGATACTTGAAGAATCCCGTATTTAATAATTATCCAGTCCGAATAGTACGTTATCCTTTTTTAATAATAACAATTTTTTGTTTTTGGTATACCACATGTGATCTAAACCATTGAAAATCCTTCAATTACCTTACCTATGATTCCAATGTTACTTAGTTTCTGAATTTGAAGTTCATGATTTACACAGTCGATCAAATGCCTTAGACAAATTACAGAACATACTAGCTGCATTATCACAGAATGTAAAGGTGGGCAAAGTAGTCGAGGTAGTTGTTCGCAGACATGATTTGGTTTCAGGAACCGTAGGTTTTCATGTCCTCAACCAGATTCATTTATGCGCCCTGGGGAATAAATAGTAGGGCTTGCACATTGAGTGGTCACCAAAACATGGTGCGGGCCGATTTCATGTCCTCCTGAAGTGTCGTATATCTTCGTATTCCGGTGTGATAATATTGGATTTGGCGGACTTGATCGGAAAAGTGACAATGTACCTGAAACATAAAATTGGCTATATTTCACAATGCAAACATGCACGGATGATAACGTCACTTATACATGCTAACCTTTTTTAGACGAGAATCGCTAAAACACTGAATTTGCTATTTTTTGTTGTGATATTTATAGTTACTACTAAAATATACCTTAGCTGGAGAAGGTATGACTTCACTTTGTTCTTAAGTTCACCAGGAACTGGTCCAAATTCATTCCGCTATTGTTAATTAGCTTCTCTTAGTTTTCTCACACAATTTCTAAGGAGATGGTTGGAACATTCTATTTTTGAGATTGTTGTCCCTGGTCCATATGTCTGTGCCCCAATCAGCTTACTCATGACACTACTGTCACCACCCACTGTAAAATAGCCATAGCATTACAATTTGAAATTATAAAAAAGATTTAAGCTCAGAAAATATTTTGGCTAAGGTTAATTGATTGTTAATATTAAGTATATCATGGTCATTTTAACTTACCTCGAAAACGATACAACCTCCAATACTTCCAAAGTTACGTTCCTAATGTTATTGCATTTACTGTGATTTTAACCAACAGATAGCATATTTACTGCCACCGCTTACCCATTATAAGGCTTTTTGACAAGCTAATAGGAATGGGAGAAAGTACTAATAAAGAAAGTATTAATATGTTGTACAGTTAAAAGCAAATAAAAAATAAACAATAATAATTATACTGACCGATTACATTTATATACTTCAGGTTGTACATGTCCATGCTCTTTTGAAATCCTTCGACTATTAAATCACTTTCCATTGCTATTGAAGTTTTCGAAAAACTTTGTAGCACACATGTGCTGGAGCATCGATGTTTTTTTCCGCGAGCTCTTGCACAAATTTAGCAATTGGAATTCCTAACCCTGACGTAAGGCTCTTTTTTTTGTTTTTAGCCCAATAATGCAACCCAAAAAAACAGATAAAAATTATACGCTATGTGATATATGAAAATAGAAAAAAATAGAAAGTTTGTGTCAGATTGCTGATACTGTTTATTTTAAATGATGTGTGTCTTCATGAGAACTGTGAAAAACAACATTATCAGATTTTGTTTTAATGATACTATTTCCTTGAAAATATATCAATAAAATTTTTCTCATAATCTTAACAGAAAGTATTTATTGTGTAGTAAAACATCACGGTTATCAACTTTATGAACTCTCTTATGACAATTCGCTATCCCTTCTTAGGTATTTAGGATAACCAGTCTCATCACTGTAGTAAAGTGATTATTTAGTTTGAAGTATAACAGAAGATATTTTAGTTCATTCATACAATAATAGCCAAGTCTGGACTTTAAACCTTCAACCCTTATCCCCACTCTGGAGACGAAATGACGGACAGTCGACTAGAGAACGCAGGTATGATAACATATCATTTCCGCCTGTCGTAGTTAGTACGTATTGCATATAGTCGGTAGTAGTAATTATTCAATAGTGCGTGTCGGCCTTAAGCATAGTCTTATTAAGTACGGGTATAATAATCACAAAGCTCCTTTAGGTACCCTTTTGAACATTTTCCATCTACCATACATGGTTAATTCATGTGTCGAGCTCACATGGACCATGAATCGTTGTCATCAACACAATTTCATGCAGATTTTAAAATGTGTCTGCATTGGGCATTTCTGCACATACTAAATGGTTAATGACCTCTGGTTTGTTAAACTAGGCACCATCTTCAAGTACTAAAAGTTATGTGGCAATGAGGTAAGCCTCTTTTTTTAAACTCAATAACGTGTACATACGCCACAACCTTTCCAAATACATAATGTTTTGAAATGTCAATTTTTATTTAGTTTTTAATGCCCTTGAAACAATATCTGAACCGCCGAATGCAGGTTCAGTTGGACTTATAACATTTATTATTTCAGTCCATTTATGGTTGCAGGTAACTGTTATAAAAAGGTCAGGTTTCCCATATTTGGGCACTATAGCCATCGCATCTTGATACCGTTGTACCATGTTTCTCATACTTCCCTCAAAAGAAGATGGCAGGATATAATTTTTTCAGCCCTAAGGTTTTCTTTCTAAATTATGGTTCATTAAGAAGTCTTGGAATGCTTTGTATTGCTCTGTCCTATGTTCAGATTGGTGTACTTTAGTGTAGTTAAGTCTAGTTTTTTACTCTGGTATCCACTAAGTACTTCTAAAACAGTTTTACTCGAATGTAAGTGAGAAACGCCATCTCTATTTATCCTTAACCATTCCCATCCATTTGGGCGTAGCCCAAGGGAAATACGAAAACATGAATTGGCCTATGTTAACCAGGTATATAAGCTACCTCCATATGAAATTTTATTTAAATCGGTTCAGTGGTTCTGGCGTTATCGAGTAGCACACCGACACACCATCTCTTTTTATATTATTTTACTATGATTAACAATTATTCTTTAGTTTATCTCCTTATTTTTACAAACGTGTATTTCTAATTGAAAAATACAAATTTTAGTTATACTACACTTGAAACCAGAGACATTTTATTGAATATTTTAGATACAGCAGACATCATGTTGACTCATCCCCGATATACGAGAACCCATTTATACCTCGTGCGCCAAATAGAACCATCGGAGTTTCTGAGACACCGTATCAGCAGGAATTCTTAATTAAAATATCAGTTGGGAAGACTTTGTCTAATGAGAGGAGCAAAGTTTAATTATAAACCGAGAGACAATGACGTCATCTCGGGAATGAAACGTAACTAATGACGTCGACGTTTGTAAATCATCCAGAAACGTCGGTTTGCTGCTGGAGTTAAGGTCGATTCACACACATCAGTTACGGAACGTCACAGTCCAGTCACTTCAGGCACGCCACAGTTAACAAAAATATTCTTTAATGGATTTTCTATTGCGCTATCTACACTTATCCGTTGCAGTCCCGTCAGTCGCTCTACCGGCATCCGTCAGTTAATTTCAGATTTCTTTCCAACGATACTTTTGGATTGTTCGGAAGACTGACGGACCGGTTTAAGGTTAGAAAATAGTGTTATTGTTGTTTAAATAGTTGTGTTTATATTTTGAGTACTGTTTGTAACAATCAACAAGATGGACGATGAAAACTTGATAGAATATAGGTTTATAATTTAAAACTTTCGACTGTAAATTACTGTGAATTTTAGAGACGGAAGACTGACTGAAAACAACTGACGGACTATTGACTGAGAGAATGCCGGGCAATTGCGGACACGGAATATTGGGGACACATCATTAAAGAGGGCATAAGCGGACACTAGAGATTACTGCTACCTGACAAGGGGTTGACAGGTCTCTGCAAATATTTCAAGGGCGGAACATTGCGGACACATGTATCTACGACGGGGAAAAAGGTGCTTGAGAGGGAGGATTTTATAAGCGTTACGTTTGTGCTTACAATGTTTTAAAAAATTGCTCCAAGGATTTCAACAACTGGAACAAAAAGCATTCAACAAATGCTGTTATTGATTATGAATATTTTGTAGAGTTTTGACAATTAATTCTTTTACTTTATTAGTCCGGCCATGCTGGTTCGCGATCTCCTTTGAAAAGACTTAGATTTACACGTTTATGTAAAATGTTGCCAAAATCGTATTATTTTTTTCTTGAGTTATAGTGCTAATGGACGCAATTATAAATATCTTTATATTGCACTTACATATTTGAACGAACTGTTTTTGGCCTCTGCAGAGATCTTAAAAGAAATCAAATCTGTATCAGTTCCGGGTCTAGGTCTTGCAATGAAACATATTTTTAGTGAATTTCCATCTGTGCTATTGGATATACCAACCCTGGTAAACTCGCCCTGTGTATTGTATTGTACGTTTGCAAAATTCCTCACAGAAAAATACCAGTAACACCCCTACTCTGGCATTTGTGTCCCGTGGATTGTACGTTTGCAAAATTCCAAACAGAAAAATACCAGTAAACTTTATCAATTTACTTGAAACTTATTTTTGTAACAAACGTAATGATAATATTGTCCAGAAGTACATATGATATGTTTAGTTTTAGTTTTACGTAAGTTTACAAATGTAAACTAATATCCCTACCATTTTAATGTGTATATACATCGACCCCCAATATATTTGAAATTATACATATCACTTAAGTTTAATGTATTCTTTATAAAAATACCTTTTGTTTGTATTTTAATTACTTATTGAAAGCTGGAATATAAGTTGAACATTATTCTGTTTTCGAGTTCTATAGGATATTATTAGTTAGAACAAGTGGATAGAGTGTCGTCCATAATCATTTGTCAATTAATCATTCATTACAAACTTTATCAACAAACACGCATCAAATTACAATGCAAAATTTTGGATAAATATAACGCCTTTTTGAAGCTGGGCAACATAAAAATTATACAAGGCTTAATGTTATAAAAGTTAATCTTATACCATATATCATAGTGTATAGGCCCATATTTGACTTCGGGTTACCTTTGTCAATTGATTGCCAAGCCGATAGGCACGTCGCACAGTTTTGACAGGCCTACAGGAATAGTATATTACACTATTAGCCTGGTTTAGTGGTGTTTTACCGTGAAGGCACGACAGTTCACGGATTTTCGTGTGAGAACAGTGAAGCATACAGGGCGAGTACGGTAACGTACGATACCTGACATCATACTACAGAGAAAAAGAAGTACATTTTAAACTTATGAAACAATTTAATTAGGATATTACATAATTTACAATATTTTTACATTTAAGAAAATAAAATTGACCGTTGCATTTTGCTGTTTATTTCATCAGCTGACTAAGTGCACGGTAAAAAACTGTTACGCCACACTACACTGGTTTAACGAACTTCCCACACAATGATTTAGTCCAGATAACAACTGTTTGCTAATAAAGTTAAGAAACCTCTTAGTGATGCCCCGTCTTTATTCTTTATTTAATTAACAAATATTATCAATCTGGCAAGCGATCTCTAATGAATATATAACTATCAACTCTCTACAAAATATTCATAATCAATAACAGCATTTGTTGAATGCTATTAGTTCCAGTTTTTGAAATCCTTGGAGCAATTTCTTTTAAAACATCAAACGTAACGCTTAGAAAATCCTCCCTCCCTCGCACCTTTTTCCCCGTCGTAGATACAATGTACATGTGTCCGCAATGTTCCGCCCTTGAAATATTTGCAGAGACCTGTCAACCCCTTGTCAGGTAGCAGTAATCTCTAGTGTCCGCTTATGCCCTCTTTAATGATGTGTCCCCAATATTCCATGTCCGCATTTGCCCGGACCCAGAATAGAATGCCGGGCAATTGCTTTTAGGAGACTCCTGTAGATTTCCGTGATTTTTTTCTGTCATCAGGGCGTAAATGCATGTCCGGACTCCGGTGTTGTTCTCTCCTCTCACCACGTACACTTGCTGGAATAGTTTGGATGACATTTTGAAAGTCCCATCCATGAACCATGTGTCTGATCCCGCCAAGCAATTTAACTGCTCTTCAGTTGCAAAAACGACAAGCCGCGAAGGTGACCCAGTGGCAGAATCGTGAATAAGAAAAGGTTTGGCGCTGCTGCTCCAGTCGTCTTCCACTTATCAGGGATTTCCCAGTCAGAGACAGTTTTTGGCAATGGTGGAAACTTCTTCTCCCTAGTCCTACGGATGTCTCTCTTGATGCTGGAAACTCTTCCCGCAGACCCCTGTCTGGATTGTCCTGGGATCCTCACAGCTACAACCCATCCTATCATCCGTGGTGTGCGAGACTTTGAACAAATTATAAATTGAGAAATCTCGCTTGGTTTGGCGAACAAATATGTTCTTTTTGTTTAAAAAGATATTTTACTTAGGTAACTATTGGAATAATCTACAGGAACGTTCTGATTATGTACGGCTAACATTATTTACAGGAGTGATAATATAAAAAATAAACTCACTGAATACGCCAGGCCAAAGTCACAGATATTCCATTTTTTCTGCTCTGCGAAGTAAAGAAAATTCCGAGGCTTGACGTCGTTCTCGCGTCTCACAATCGCGTCTCCACTGTAAAGAAACTCTTTTCATTACAAATCACGCAGACTTTACAATTACGCATATGACTGTGGTACATTACTTAAATACTGCTTCATAATGTTTTTTCCCATTTTGCTGACCTGAAACCGTATTGCTCGGATAACAATGCTTATCTAAATATCAATTTCTGCTTTTGTTTTCAGTATAAGTAATTCATTCTCACTATAGTCAAACTTAATACCCCTGACTCAGCAAACCAGCAGACAAAGCGAATTTCCATTTGCCTGATTGAATTCACACTAAAATGTCTTCTTAAAAATATCACATTTATTACCTATTTAGATATAAGTAGTTTAGATACAACAAGTACTTAGGATTGCTACAAAAGCGAGGGTTAAAGTGTTCATTTCTATTTATTTATTTATTTGTAAAATGTTAATAGTTCAGTAATAAATAAATGGATTTTCAAATTTGATCAAAATATGTTCATAAACAAGCAAACTACAATAGTTTACGACTGGATTTTTGGCGCAGTGCAAGTCTACCCCCTGAAACTTAATAACATTTTGCAATATTATCTTAGCATATCTTTGAAAAGTTGCATTTAGAACTTATGAGGTTTTTGGTTAAAATTCCGTTTGGAAGCAATATTTACCTGTAGTCTGCAGCTTCCATCAATATGAAGCCCACAGTGTTTTCTTTGCTGTTCACGAAAACATTTCCCAGAATTTTTACGATTCGATTCCAATCGCTTTGACTCGGCTTGGAGTAGAATCTAAAAGAATGAATAATTTATTACCTCTTAACTGTCTTGAGTAGGGTTGTAAATAAAAATTAAAATTTGCAGGCATTGAAAAAGCTACACGGATGCGCCAGGCGGTACATATTGCAACTATAACCATATAGTTGTGTTGAAATCCGCTAGATGTCGGGTGATATGAATTTTACCTTCAAACCCATGAGTGGACATTGCAAAACGTTAATTTGTTACACAACGTGTATAAATACTTTAAGTTTACTCAAAACCTAAAAAATACAATCATTTTTACTAGTTAATTAGGATTTCAATTAATTTTATAACATATTCGCGTTTCTTCCTTCGGGTATAAGAAAGGTGTCTCGTAACATCCTTTTATATTACATTTCCATAAAGGTTTGGTCAGACTAAAATTCCATTAAGCAAATACCTTAAATAGCTATATTTATTTACGAAAAAAAAATACAAATTTAAACATTGTTAATATTTCATTACTGCAAAGATTACATTGGAAACATAAAATGTGTAATCAAGTGATACATTCTGTTAATTTTATTCGACGTATATTTAGATGCAATGTTAATGCTTTTTAAGGTCGATTAAGTAAGTAAGTCAATGTATTAAAATGGTTTCCCCTAGGACGTAAATCCTTACAATGAATAATATTTACGGAAAGTAATGAATATTTGCACACAATTGCTTTCCTTATATAATTTTATTTAAGTTTTGATTACAATGATTACATGATACAGCAATAAGGCAAAAAATCACTCCGAGGAAAACGGCCAAGACCTTGTTAGTGAGAAAATTAAATTATTTGGGAACATTAATACTTTTTATTATACTTTTAATTCACGGTGGTTTCTGATGCCGTAGGTCCCACATCGGATTGAACCATGTGTCCACGTCGAGATTGGATGGAGTTTGAGAACACAGCATTCAGTATGTTATATTCCTCGTGTAAGTGGGACTCCTCTCCACAATTCTCAAGCCCGACATCGTTGCTTTTCGCAGGGTCAAAAACGTCACCACTTTGATAACTCCACTGGGCCATTCTGGAAGGTATTTGGATTTATCCAGAATAGGGAGGAATGTTCTTCTTACCCTTGGGCGTCAACATCAAAGGCCTGGTGGGCTCGGGCCAAAGACGTTGTGACTTTCACTTCCACGAAGGTTTTGGTGTCACGGTCCACTAAGTCCCAGGTCTTCGTAGGTCTACGTATCTTCCAATACTTTGTGTATTTGTTTTGAATGAAAGGAGCGTTGGCCTTCCCTTCAATCATTGTGAATCTATAGCGGCTTTCCCTAACACGTGCCGGGATTCCCTCCATTTCTCCATCACTAGACTCCGGGTTGCTTGGAGGGTCCACCCAAGTCGCTTTGATTCTTGGGTGGAGAGGACTCCGAGATGGTGCTTTCATAATTGGAGGGCCCTGGAACTCCTTCGCCTTGCGTTTGTAGCCTGGGTACCTTGCCACTCTGTGCCCCATAGGAACAGCCTTGCGCTTCATTGTTAAATTGCACAATAGGGAGCACACCATATCATGCCGCAGGCTCAGTTCTCGCTGCTGCCAGCTCTCTTTACTCCAGTGTGGGGATGCTAGCCCGTACCTTGCAATGAAGCGCTCAGGATAAAGGTCACTTTCCATCACCAGTTTCTCAAACTTGTCCATAGTCAAATAGTTTGAATTGGTAAGCCAGCCAATCCTTACAATGAATATTTGCACACAATTGCTTTCCTTATATAATTTTATCTAAGTTTTGATTACAATGATTACACGATACAGTACAAAGAATTAAAGAGTAGAAACAAGAAGAGGGTTGGAAATGGTAGAATACGGAAGCATGATAATAAACTAATAAATAATAAAAAATAAATAAAATAATAAATAATAATATAATATAAATAATATAATTTTATACAATATAATATAAAATTAATAAATAGTAATAATAATAATAAATAATAAAATAACCCAATTAACAAAGTTGGTTGGGCTATAACGTTAGGAATTGGTTGACAGATGGTGGGTGGATTTAACAGCGGAATAGCTTTTAATATTACTTCTTATATGAATATTACTAATAATCCCAAATTTATTAATACTACTAATAATACTGATGTTCCTAATATTGCTATTAGCTAAAATGGTTTCTTCCCTTAGTCGGTTAATGGCCAATGTCGGAGGTACGCGGTCCAGCCGCAGAAGGCTGTTGATGTCTGCGGTCCAGTCCGTGCTCCTGTACGGTGCGGAAGTCTGGGCAGACGCTCTCAATAAGGAGATATATAGGATGCGGCTCGCCCGAGTGCAGCGTCAGGCAGCACTAAGGGTAGCATCTGCCTATCGAACAGTGTCCGAACCCGCCGTCCTGGTGGTTGCTGGAGTCATCCCCGTCAAACTTTTGGCGGCGGAGAGGAAGGCAATATATCAGCGCCGTGGGGAGGACCAGGCAAGAATTGAGGAACGCACCCGGACCTTCCAGCTGTGGCAGGCGAGCTGGGAACAGGAGACAAGGGGGCTCTGGACCAGGCGACTGATACAACAGGTCCAACCTTGGGTTAATCGGCGGTGCGGAGAGGTGAACTTCTACCTCACCCAATTTCTGAAGGGTCACGTCTTTTTCCGGTCGTACCTGTTCAGGATGGGCAAAGCCGTGTCACCCGATTGCATATACTGCCCAGGCATTCCCGATTACGTGGAACACACTTTCTTCCACTGCCAGCATTGGGAAAGGCCCCGCCTAGAGGCTCAACAGTTCGTAGGACTGCTGTCGGTGGACACGGTCATACCGATGATGATGGAGGGTGAGGACAATTGGACCTGTGTGTCACTTTACATCCAGGGTGTTCTCCGCGCTAAGAAGCTTGACCTCGACCGGGATGCGGTGTAGGTCAAAAAAATAAATAATGCCAGAAACGGTGCGAGCCCTGTGGGCTTAGGTCACATGTTGGCCTGACTTGAAGTACAGTAATGTGACAAACAATTCCAGGTCTGTGTCCGACAGAGTAGAGGGGTTTTTTTAGTGAGTAGTCTGTGATAAACTCAGGAGTCTCACACTACAGGCTGGCTACCTGTGTGCGTAAAAGCATTTTCCCTCCTCACCCTAAAAAAAAAAAAAAAAAAAAAAATAGTATCATTATATCTTGTAATGTTGACGGCCATAGTTTTGTGTACAATGCTACTATGGCCGCAGCGAACATCCACATCACCAACATCATCTAACTGGATTCGTTTTCGTTATTTTGAGGCATCTGAGGAACAAAATAGCACAAAAGATTAAAGAGTAGAAATAAGAAGAGGGTTGGAAATTGTAGAAATCGGAAGTAAGATGATAGTAGAGATGTACTATCTGCATGTGTCACCATTACATTTTGGAGACTGAAGTTGGGATTTTGGGACTAATCTATGGCCCTATCAACAAGGTTGGTTGGGAATTGGTTGGCGTGGTTGGCAGATGGCGGGTGGATTTGCCAACCACGCCAACATTGACCCAACACATTGTAGTTCCACTGGGCCATTGTCGGGGAATCGTCGAGATATTCCACCCACAATTGTTATACATTTTAAGACTTATTACAAATTCTGAGTTACAAATTTAGCTTACTTTACTTATTGCGCCAACGTTTTTTGTCCATGGATTATTGTTGATGGCCCTTAAGTAGCACCCTCTGTTGGCCCAACGTTGGGAAATGGCTCGTTGGCCATACTGTAACATGGTTTAGTTTCATATAGAAATTTGAGAAAATAATTTTTATTTTATTTTTTGTTGTAAAGATTTGAGATTAAAGTTTTACATTCACAATAGCCAGGCGTAGGCTGCAGTAGTATGGCATTATGATAAGAAAGCTTTGGAAGCTTCCTTATCAACTGGTCCAGTGCAAGTGCTGGCCCGAGTAGGGGTAGAATGTTCCAGAACTGAGATATCTTATATATAAAGGAGCTGCTTTCATGTGGGATTTTTAGTTAAAGAGTGTAGATGTACAGGCCAGACCTGGGGTGAATTTCTGCAGCCTACTCAATGAGTAGTAAGTTTATTTTATTTTATCTTATTTGAATTCATTCACTTTTATCCCTCTCTCTCTGCCTAATTATTGTAATAACAAGAAAGATCATAGATGTTTTCTTATTAAATATTAAACTTTGCTTTCAATTAGTAAAAGTTGTAAATATAAAATGCGCGTTTCTATCATTTTAGAATTTCTATAAAAGAGTTCAATTTGGATCTTAAAACAATATATGCTAATCACAGAAAGTTTATAAAGTTTCTAGAAAAGGTTAGCAGTTGTAAATTATAGTTTTTTGGGGAAGAAATTAATGTAACCTAATTTAAGCATTTTCATTGGTAGTTGTACCTAGATTGTTGTTTAAACTTTATATTTAAAATAGCCTAGTGTTAAAAACAGCTTATAATTATTTTCACGTTAACTTGAGAACTCCGTACACATTACTTAAAGGAAAGAACACTTAATGTTTTGTAATTCATGTGTTGAACATAGAATGCACTCCAAACACAGTACTATTCATTGTTTTATGGGAGTTATATAGGTAGATTTAAACAGTATTTTGACTTTAAATTTGTAATTTAAAATAAAATGTTAAATATCTGGATTATTATCACTGATATGGGATTTTTCATTGTAAAATCTTTAAAGCAATGTGGTTTGTAATACAATGCCGTTTAAACATATTTCCATCGTGTCTAGTTCACGAGATATGAGCGATGTTCTAGAACACGCCACAGTGCTACTTCCCCCCCTCCCCACAAGTTGTGCTCCTGCCACTTCGTCGGAAACCTCGCAAAGCTTTGTAATATTTCGATATAATTACCATATACAGTGACTTTAGTGTGTTAAAAATATCATACATAGTGAAAAAATGTACTGGTTGTTGTTTAATAGGGCTTTTCAATGGATAGTTTGACGTTATTTAGGGGTTTTAATTCAAATTTTTAAATAAACTGTTAAATAGCTCCATTAATATAATAAATATGGGACTTTTCCTTGATATTGTTTTAAAGCAGATGAAGTTGGCAATACAATACCGTTTAGAGCTTGCTTCTATCGTGTCTAGTTCATGAGATATGAGCGACTTTCTGGAACGCGTCTCAGAGCACCTTCCCCCCCTCCCCCCCTAGTTGTGCACCTGCTGGGAGGGCGACAACATCGGTTTTTGTCATCTCCAAGATGCCCCCAACAACAATCAAAAGTCAAAAAGAGTTACACTTTCAGTGCATACTCAACCCCCTATAGATGCTGGACTAAATTGGGGGACTGTTGCGCAACCCAATCAGAGACTCTGAAGTCTAGCGACAGTTGAGCTGGTTTGCACACAGGCAACTTTTTAGTCGTGAATCTTGAGTCTTAAGACGTAAGTTGGACATCTTATTCGTTAACAGGGTTAACAGTACCGAATGGATTTCAATGATACAGCCGTAGAATGTGCTTTGTTGTTGAAGCTTTGATTATTGATTTTATCCTCTTGTGTTAGGTTGCTCCAATCTTTAGTAACTGCCAAAGACACTTCATCCCACAACTTCTTCTTCAAATTTATATCCGAATAGTCCTTCAATGACTTTAAATAAAGGTGGTCTCTTCTCATCTTTATCAATTCATTGTTTGACATCCTCATCATGGACACTCATATTTAAGTAATTTTCTAAAAACTTCACTCAACAAAAAGAGAGCAAACACCAGTGACAGTTCTGGCGACGGTTAAGTTACTCCTTGGTAAATTGGAACTGGATTCCAACTTCAAATGGGGGTAATGCCGATAATGTTGTTCTGTTATCTGTGTCGTCATTCATTTCATTACTAAGCCAGTCGCCCATAATGGCGGCTTTGAGTTGACCTGTTCTATTGGGACAGCTTTAAAAACAGGTTAGGAGAACTAGCTCTTGCTTATTTCTACAGTAACACAAATTAAACAGCATTTTATGGCAATAACAAATCACAGTTTAACAAATATAGATTTTTGGCCATTTTAAATCAAACTCGACTCAAAACTGGCGAGTTTCAAGGCAGTACTCGCACTACAGAAATGTAATTGTGGTCATAACACAAGTAACGGAGAAAAATAAAAAAAATTGAAGTTAAAAATAAAAGTTGGGCATAGTCAATAAAATTAGCAGGTATAACCTTAAAATAAAAATTTCTCCGTTATTTGTGTTATGAAAAAGATTTATCGCTTCTTATCAATTGGTTTATTTATAAACGTGTTTAACACAAGATAGGAACATGTAACACATCAGCCAATATCACTTTATGATTGTAATTTGTGAAAGTGACACATTTCGATATTGGTGTTTTGTTGGGATTACAACAAATGTAATGAACATTTCCGCGTAATCTCACATGACAGTCGCAGCTGTTGCAGGGACAACTGATAACTATCACGGTTGTGTCGAACTTTGAACCATGCTACTGATAGGGTTGCACTCACTGATGGAACAAATTGTAAAAGTCTAACTACACTTTGAATCTTTGCTTATATTACATTTTACATCAAAGTTAAACTTATTTAAGGGTTTGAAAATGGTGGTCACATTCATTAACCAGTGCTGAAACGTCTCATTGTAGCTTATACCTAACAAGTAATTCTCATTATTTAAGCTTGATCGTTGGTAATTAATTATTTAAGTGTGCGTAATGGAGAAGAGATCTGGAAGCCGAAATGTCTATCTAAAATTATCTAATAATACAGATAAAGTTAGATAAGTATTAAGATTAGTATTAGATAAGTCAGTTAAGTATTAGATATATATTTTACTAGCTGCTATACCCGTACTCCGCGACAATGTGACAAGATGTCTAATCCAAACACTTGTTATGTAGTATGAATTTATAAACAAAAAGCCAACAAATTTATTCAACAAGATTTTAACCTACATAGTAACTCTTTTACTGTTTTCGTGAAAATTTATCAATACAATTATTTGCATAACTTAGACACATAAATAAATCGAAGGCAGAGCCCTTGTTGATACAGCACCGGTTATGGAATCTTCTTATATTTCTATAATCAATGACATAGTTTTAGAATAAATAAACCTATCATATAGTTGTGTAGAATATTATATTTAATTTGTTTGGATCAGCTGACTGAATTTGTGAAATAAGCATTTGGCAGTTCTGATTGTTAACATTGAAATGTCAACGCAAAATTAAACATTATGAGTTTTTCATGCTTCCATGGAGATCAATACATGGACAATATTTTTTATTACCTCGCCTTAATACGATGGAGATCCAAGGGGCGTAGCCTGAGAGGAACTCAGGGATGTGAATATGCTTAGGACATTCCTAGATATGTGGACCATATTTGTGCTTAATTTTGGCTGTATCAGTTTAGTATTTTAGTCGTGACAGCCGCACAAACAGACAGACATTACCTCAATGCTATAATAATATAGATAGATTTATGTTTATGATTTCCTCTACTTTAATAACACCATTTCATTAATTTCATTTTCGTGGTGTTGAGTTTATGCAATTCGAGAATTATTCATGTTTTCTTATCTTATGACGGGATCTGATTTAGATTCTGAACCGTCGATAGACCGTGTTGGTTTACTAATAATTGTAAAGGATAGTGCCCGAATAAATCGGTTAAATTGTAATAGACATATACAGGGTGTTCATTTGAAAACTTTCCATATCTGTTGTGTGCAAAGGTAAGGCTTTTAACACTTGTTTGTTCTCATTTCCCCCTAATTTGGACATGCCAAATCCAATAAAATTATTTTCAATTTTGAAAAATGCCCCAAAAGGGCCCAATTTGGGGGCTAGGGGTGCTTTTTGAGAAATTTTCAAATGTAAACATGGGTTGTGTGATATATCAATTTAAAGGTCTAATCACCACGATCATTTTGGTGCAAAAAAAGTTTAATTATCTTTAACCGTATTTACAGGGTGGGTCAAACCGTTTCAAAAAAGGACTTTGAAGTTAAGTACCGTATTACCCTAACTATTGAACGGAACAGCGCCAAATTTCTTTCCAAGCTTATTCTTGAGCTACTCTTTAAGCTAACTTGTAGTAAGGGCATTTTCCATGTTATTTTCTAATTTTAAAAAAATCTCAAATTTTAAGAATAATAGAAAGCTGAAAACTCAAAATTCTTAAATAGCAAGGTATAAAAAATTTCATACCACGTAAAAGGTCTTTTTTTAACAAACATTTTACGTATTTAAGTTTTCTTTCTATCTCTTATCGTTTAAAAATTGCAGTAGAAAAACATAATTTTCTATGGTAAAATTGTAACTAGTTTTCTAATAAAACAGCCAAAATTTGTCTCTAGACACATTTAATGGTGCAATAACTGAACGAAACTATTCATAATTATTTATAGGCAGATAGGCAAACAAGTCATTACGTTTTACTTTGTGAAAACAAGTTTAATAGCTGATGAGAAAAACCCAAGCGTGGGCCGCTTTCTGTATCACCATTGACTAATCAATGGTAGTACTAATTTCAAAAGTACCATTTCCTGTAGTACCTAATCAAATATGGTGTACACTTAAAAAAATGTACTTTATTTTTACTTATTGGTCAGAACAAAAAGTGTTCCAGAATAACTGCAGAAAGTGTTTAACAATAGATATCCAGGTAAGACCTTGAGTCATATGGTTGTAAATTATTTAGTTAGGAGGTTTTCTGAAACTGGCTCAGTTACCAATGAGAAAAGAACAGTTTGAAGGGCCCAAGATGAATTCTGACACAAGTAAATGTAGTCGATCAATGTGTAATGAATCCTACTTCATCGTTGAGCAAAGTGCAATGTGTTTTATTAGAAAGCTAGTTATAATTTTACAATAGAAAATTATGTTTTCCTACTGCAATTTTTAAACGGTTAGAGATAGGAAGAAAGCTTAAATACGTAAAATGTTTGTTAAAAAAAGACCTTTTATGTGGTATGAAATTTGTTATACCTTGCTATTTAAGAATTTTGTTCAGTAGTTAGGGTAATACGGTACTTAACTTCAAAGTCCTTTTTTGAAACGGTTTGACCCACCCTGTAAATACGGTTAAAGATAATTAAACTTTTTTTGCACCAAAATGATCATGGTGATTAGACCTTTAAATTGATATATCACACAACCCATGTTTACATCTGACCAATAAGTAAAAATAAAGTACATTTTTTTAAGTGTACACCATATTTGATTAGGTACTACAGGAAATGGTACTTTTGAAATTAGTACTACCATTGATTAGTCAATGGTGATACAGAAAGCGGCCCACGCTTGGGTTTTTCTCATCAGCTATTAAACTTGTTTTCACAAAGTAAAACGTAATGACTTGTTTGCCTATCTGCCTATAAATAATTATGAATAGTTTCGTTCAGTTATTGCACCATTAAATGTGTCTAGAGACAAATTTTGGCTGTTTTATTAGAAAACTAGTTACAATTTTACCATAGAAAATTATGTTTTTCTACTGCAATTTTTAAACGATAAGAGATAGAAAGAAAACTTAAATACGTAAAATGTTTGTTAAAAAAAGACCTTTTACGTGGTATGAAATTTTTTATACCTTGCTATTTAAGAATTTTGAGTTTTCAGCTTTCTATTATTCTTAAAATTTGAGATTTTTTTAAAATTAGAAAATAACATGGAAAATGCCCTTACTACAAGTTAGCTTAAAGAGTAGCTCAAGAATAAGCTTGGAAAGAAATTTGGCGCTGTTCCGTTCAATAGTTAGGGTAATACGGTACTTAACTTCAAAGTCCTTTTTTGAAACGGTTTGACCCACCCTGTAAATACGGTTAAAGATAATTAAACTTTTTTTGCACCAAAATGATCGTGGTGATTAGACCTTTAAATTGATATATCACACAACCCATGTTTACATTTGAAAATTTCTCAAAAAGCACCCCTAGCCCCCAAATTGGGCCCTTTTGGGGCATTTTTCAAAGTTGAAAATAATTTTATTGGATTTGGCATGTCCAAATTACGGAGAAATGAGAACAAACAAGTGTTAAAAGCCTTACCTTTGCACACAACAGATATGGAAAGTTTTCAAATGAACACCCTGTATTATTCACTGTTTTCCAATTTGATAAAAAACAGTTGTTTATAAAATAGTGCTTGAAATGTTCATGTGTTGGATAACACAATAATTTATTTGTTATAAAACCTTTGCTTAGTGTATTTAATATGAATAAAAATAAACATAACAAAAGAAGTCAAAGGTACTTAAAAATGTGTCACGGCATATCCGCAAATTTAGTGGAGCATTTATTTTTCCACTTGGACGATCAAAGTCTCTTCTTTTCCTTCAGCTTGTCTTTTCTACCGCACAACGACGAGCAGGTCTTTGAGGAAACTGTATAGGCTGCAGACAAACAGAGGAAAATACCGCTACTACTACTTCAGAAATGTTTTGTTAATTGGGTACATAGATGTTATAGCTACTGGATAGTAATTTATTTAAATAAATATTATATTTAAAACATACATTAAGTCCTATAACAGACGAAGGACAGCATTACTAAATATTATTTGTGGTGTACAATTGTTTTTAAATAAGTACTTTTGTATGAAGGTGTTGATATTGTCTGATATTGCGACGTCTAAAGAATGTCGGAGTTGACATGTCACTTAAGGTTTTTTTTTGTATATTCCCCTTTTAATTTTCACATTAAATTAAAACTGCCCGACCCATTTACCTACTTGTTATTGTGGTGGAATATACCTCACGGTATATTCTTGAAGGCAAACAAATGTTGACTGAAATTGTCCAGTGTCTTAAAAAAACAATGCCTTGCATATAACCTCGTGACCTTAAACTATGGCATATGGTTGGACTTCAACCTTCATGAAATGTGGGAATAGATCGAGTACCTTATAAGAAGTTAAATAAATTAATAGCTAGAATACACTGTTTTAGTTATCAACTGGTGAACATAACTACCCAATGTTCACAAAAGATGGAGTCACACTTCATTCGTGTCATACTATTAACGTCAAAGACGTATAGTCGAGTAAATATTTTTTAAGGTTAAGGGGTTTTATTTCATATCTTGACTAGACTAGTAGGGTAAGTGGATATGTCGTCAAGTGTACCATACAATCTGGGGGATACTTCTTCACAGTTTTACCAACGAAGTTGACAATCGTAATTTATAAGCAGCATGGAGAATAAGGGGACTCGTAAGACCCTACATGTTATAAAGTCAAAATATTTGTTGATAAGATGATTTGTTATGAACATTTAACGATATATTAAAACATTGGTTTGGAACCGACCAGAAATAAATGTTAAACAATCATTATGTCCATGCAAATGAAATATTTTACAAACAACTTATAGATTTTCACAACAAACCCGATTTAAGAAACGACACGACTATGGTAGGCTGGTGACATTAATTCCAGAGATGCTAGAGTTGATGGTAATGAGGAGGGTAAAGTTTAATTACAAACCTTGACACAATGGCTGCGTCATCTCTGACGTCACAATCACTGATGGATGAAAACGTTGGTACGCCTAACTGTGCATTGCTGCGTTTTTTAAGTTTCTCTTCCCGTTGTTGTTAAATATCGTAGTATAGTTTTTTTTCCAACGGTATAAGCCGTTTTTCTTGGTATAATCATAATAGTCAAAGATGAGAAGTTTTTATAAACAATAACACGCCGCCATTTTGGATAAAGGAAACCTTTTGAGGTCGGGTTTGTGGCATCATTTTCTACTAGTTCAGACCTATAATTTAATTTCCATACTAACACCTACGTTTTAGATTTTCCACTTAATCCGCGAGGGCCGTCGCCCTTATCAGGTAAAACATTATATTAAAAAATAAATGGATTTTTATGAGTATAACCGGTATACTAATTTTAAATGTTTTATATTTAATTGTTAAAGATATATTAAACCATTTGATATATTTTAAGTTTTTTTTTTACATTTAAAAAATTGACAAACTGTTTTCTAACGTGATGATTTTATTAGTAAATTAAGTTTAAAGTTTTATCAACATTAATTAAAAAATTTAAAGATTTACCTATGTATTTAGTTGCATGTCTTTTGTATCTACGTGTAATTTTAAATAAACTAGGCTGTCAATTATATGAAAACAGTGTCATAGCTTTATACGAACTTCGCAACGGCTTAACTCACATCTTGAGGACCTAAGCAGACGTTATTATACTATCTTTTTATTTTCATTTTCACCTAAATTTATTTTCACGTATGGTATCAAACATTGTTCAATTGATACGTTTAGTTTTACATTTTCTACTGCTGCGTAGAATTTATTATTTATTGTTAAAATTCAAACATTCATTATTTCATTTTTCATTATTTAATTATTTATTCAATACATTCCATGCACATTAAAATATTTTGTTATAAGCGTTACAAACCTTAATAATAAAAAAAAAACTGTATGGATCTATTTGTTAGGATATTACTTTTTTTCCTCAGCCTACGGTTGGTTGCAGTAAAGTATTCTATGATAAATAAATAGAATTTATTTAGGACGAAAAGACTGCATCAAGCTGTGTGAGGCTCTATCAGTTCTTTCAGTTTGACAGCTCTGAAGATTTTCTATTGAATGAGGATTCAATTTAGCCCCTTATTGCTTTCACGTGCAGGCAAATGCGTTTTCAAATCGGCAACTTTCTATAGTTCGTCACTAAAAAATAGTTTTACGATCCAAAACCTTCTGTAGTAGATAAATATACTATTATCTATATTTGCTGTTAAAAATACTAAGTTAGCTCTTGTATTTATTTGGTATTTGGAAAATGTGATTATAACGCATATAGGGATTTTGAGGGGAGAAAATGTTAACTTGAGCTACATTTAACTGTAGTATAATTAGGAAACATTAAAGACTACTCACAATTTAATACATCATAAACATTCCGTCGTTAAAACTACTATTTTATTTAATGGAATGACTGAGAAAAGAGATTACGTAACGTTTAATTTCTATTACCACACTATCGAAACAAATTATACCAGTATAGCAGACATCTCTACACACATCTCTGACATCTCTGAGTAAAAATAAAATAAAATAAATAAATAAAATATATCTTAGCTAACAAATTAAGTTGCGTTTGTTAGACGCAGTAAAATGATGCAGATAAACATCTAAGACCCGAATTACGTGATGTAATTGGAATTTAAATCCCATTCAATCAAAATTTAATTCTTTTATGATAGCAAGATACGAAACTTGTCATTAACAACAAAAATTGAATGGAGAAAGGTTGAAATGCGGAGTAGTTGATTCTCCAGTTTTTGCCTTTTATCATAGAATCCGCATAATCTTTTAGATATCGCAGTTCTTTGTCAGTAACACAAAGGTGAGTCATGTTAACGAAGCAGTCAAGAGCTGACGAATTGCTGCGCCTCGACAACTACTTCAACAGACCACGTGTATTTCTGACTTGAATGTCTTCTGAAGAATTTGAAATACCTACGTGAATAATGATTTAAGAGCAAAATGTTTATGTCTTCAATTGAAGGATGCAATTTTATTTTTACTAATTATTACACACAAACACATTTGATTAACATATCTAAGGCATAAAATGACTGTTTTAACACTATCTACAATTTTAAGACGGGAGACGAAGCTGAAAGAGTTGAAAACACGTTTTAACCCTTTTCATAAACTATATTCTCTAAGCTCTACCGTCATTAAAGCTTAAAAATTTACAAGACGTAAATTTATTCTATTGCAAAATTAGTTGACTGTTTTTTGTCCTAGAGATAAAAAAGAACTATGAATCTCCATCTACACGTGTATGGAAAACAGCTGATTCGCTGAAGTATAACGATACAAGAGGGGTTTTAAAATCATCATTGAATACGAGTAGATTATTTGAGAAGGGTTGCCGTAAACTCAGGTGCAATATCGTCACTGTAAGTGCAATAGGTCGTATGTCCAAATGGTGTACTTTACAGGAGAGCAAAAAAACTTATTATTTTTCTCAAAAATTATCACTTAACTGTACAGTATTTTTTTTTATCCTTTTTAAATATATAATTATTTGGTAGAAGATTTTAGGTAATCTTACTAATATTATAAATGTGAAAGTTTGTGTGTTTGTTTGTTTGAAGTTCAATCACGCATAAACTACTGGACGGATTGGGCTGAAATTTGGCATGATGGTAGCTCACATTCCCGATTAACATATAGGCATATTCTTATCTCAAAAATCCTTTCGGGCTCCGCCCCAGTGGCTCTGTAGTTTCCCATGTTAACCTTATGAGTATTCATATTTAAAGGGAATTAAAGAATTTAGTCAGCTGTTTCAACTAAAAAAGTTGGTTCTATGATATGCAAAAGCATTAAAAGTTATAAGATTTACCAACAGGGTGCAGCACTATAATTTTTTGCTTTTATTGAAAACAGCTAATTTTACCTAAGCAGCAACAAAATACTGTGATATGCAATGAGAACTGTCAAAGTAGGATTGTTTACAGTTATGTTTATGTTTTTAATTTCATGAATAATTTTTTATATTTTGTGAACTTTAATAATTTATCTTTCTCTATTGTTTAGGTGAAGTGGTGGAATATTATGGCTATGGTAGAAGATGTGTAATACTATAGTATACTGTAATTTTAAAGAAGCAAATTTTATCAAAATGTGTCCTCCCCCATTGCAAACGCAAAGCTTGAGTTGAGTATAACTGCAAAAAAGCATTTTATACTTATATGCCAACCCCGTACGAAGGACGGGTACTCTGCTAGTAACTTAATAATTGAGTGATTTTCAAATACATAAGATGTTTTGCAACTAAATCTTAAGAAACATTTTACATACGACTTTTTTGTTTTGACATAAGATGTTTTGCTTTTTAATTTGAAGGAAATAACTACACATACGACTATTAGTGAGACATTTTTAATGGACTGAACAACTCTTTTACACTATGGAAAAATACAATTAAATGTTCTTTCAATGTGGGATATTGTTAACTTTACAGTAAATTAATCATTTTTTAACTGTGGCGTAAATTTTCATAAAATGGATGGTAATCTTCTTCTAAGCAGGCCTTCAGTTCTTGGAGATCTCTAAACTTTCTATCCTTAATTGGTAGTGGTTGGGTATAAAGAGGTTTGATCTCTTTGAAGATTTCAGATATCGATTTCGGTCTTTTAGGCAGCTCCGTCCACTCTTCTTGTAGATCTACTTTGTAGAAGATGTGCCCATCTGTTGCATACTTCAGACATCTCAAATCGGTGACATAAGGATCTCCTTTTTTTGATCCAGGGCGGATACTTTTATAATATCCATTGCTGTAGTTGAAAAAGTCTCTGTAGTTTAAACTCTCAACCAAGTAGGGACTTTGATTGACCCTTGCAGCCCTGATTGCTCTTATAAAGTCTGCAGGAACATAATGCTCCTGCTTTGCCAGTTTTTTTTTTCAATCACAGCATGCATAGAGTCGACTTCCATTTGCGTATGTCCGACCTCTAAGTATTTCTGATAAACAGTTACACTTTTCTTTATTGCGAAGTAGAGGAGTGCATTAGCAACAGTCTCACACCTGTTTTGGTAGGTGCACCCATCACTCCAAATTATTATTTCAGTGACACAAGGCTTCTTTTCTAGTTCTTTAGTCAAAAACCGCACCAACATTGAAGCGAATACATTACTATCCAAGCTACCATTTCCTTCGTGCCATACATAACATGTCCCTTCGTGTGTGCCTAAGTTATAAACACTCCAGTTATGTACCTTTAACTTTGTCTTATAGTATGCTACAGAAGCTTTTATGTCTGGGCAAGTAAGAACTTTCTGTACATCAACTGCATACACCGAAATATTATTGGAATTCAAAGCTCTAGTCTTGTCATTTTCTTTCTCGTTTCTTGCTTCCACTTTTCTGTTTTGGTGTTTCTGGTAGTCTTCCTCGGAAACCTTTCCTAAACGGTACTTTAAACATGTTTCACATTGATCTTTCTTAGGAAGAAAAAATCCTATATTCATAGATTGAAATACTGTGTGGAAGAGAGCCCTAGATCCTGGCTGAACATTTTTTTCGTGGCAGTTACGTTCGTACTCTCTGAACAGTTGTGATTTGCTTTCCCACATTGGCTCTAAGTATTTTTTAGTTGTGTTGGCACGACAATAGTGAGACTCCATTTTCGGCAATGAGTCTAAAAACTGTTTGATTTCATTTCTTTTTTCAGTGTCTTTAGTAGGCTTTGTCTGAACATTGAAACCTGTAACAGGCTGTGGATCGTCGATATCAAAATCTTCCTGACATAAGGGGTTGTCCAGGGCTGCTTTCATTACCCAAGCTCTGACGGATTTTTCTCCAAGAGAGAATGTGTTTAAAAACATGTTTTTACACACTCTTATTCTTTTATCTTCCACTTTGAGATGGTACTTGAAAGAGATATTTTTACGAGCATTTTCAATGTCTGTACTCCCACGCCTAAAATCTGGTTTGGATTTGTCTACCAGACCAAGAACTGTAGCCTTCTTAGCTTCCCAACTTTCAATCTTCTTCCAAAAGTTGTTGAAAATCTTTTCTCTTTCTGTTTCCGAAATTGTTGTACAAGCAAACATCTTTACTTTTTTACAAGTACACCGTTTTTTTTACTTTCTGTCTTCTTTTTCAACTGCAAGTTCATACTTACCATTCTCTTGTTTTTTTAGTCCTAAATACTTATCCCCTTTTCTTCTTTTATCTGCATTTAATTTCCTTGCCCATTGATTAGGATCAATATCTTCACCTCTCTTTCGTTTTCTTTTAGCAGGAACCAAAGCTTCTACCACATTAGAATCATTATTGTCCTCAGCTACCTCTCCCAAAGGTTCTCTTGTGTCAGGTATTTCCACTTCCAATAGGCGATTTTCATCCTCAGCAACTGCCACATTTTCTTGGACTGATTTTCTATTGGTCTTGATGACTCGTTGCCTCACAATGTTTGAACTTCTCGTTTGTTTTAAATTTTGTTTCTTCCTAACACGAGGGGTAACAAAATCATCTTCATCACAAGAACTTGAATCTGGTTTATACTCGTCAGAGTCCGACGAGAAAAGAGGCTCATTAATGCTGTTACCAGAGGATTCTAAAATATTCTTAATTTTTTCCAAACCTCTATCCTTCTTGATTCGACTTGGTCTGTTGTAGCTGGACCCAAAGTTCTGATAATCTAACTCATTACTAGTAAAGTTTGATTCTTCAAAATTGATCTTTTCTACAGCTACAGAGTAAGAGCTGTCTACAGACACATTTTTTTCAGACAAAGTTGCATTTCCTAAGTTAATAAAATCAATTCCATCATCAATATCAATAAGAGATACCCTGTTTTTAGCAGCAGTAGATATTGGCTTATTAGCAGCAGGTATGTTATCTTGAACAGCATTTCTAATGTAGTTGGCTCACACAACTACATTAGTTTTTAGTAAAAATTTGATATAGATGGGGTGTCTCCTTCTGTATCCAATAGTCAATGATAGTACTGACGCCTGCAGTGATTTAAGTCCTGTGACAGATGAATTACTTGTTTTTTAATTGAATCGTAAGAATACTTTGAATAGGCCTAATGATTTTAGGCAGTTAATAAATTCCATTATAAAACCTTCTGAATCCACAAAAACTAGGCCTATTTTCTATGTTAAAACATGACAGGCGATATAAACCCAAGTACGGTAGGGTGTTTGTAGGTTCATACTAATTTAGTTTCAAAAAGCATCAAAGGTTTTGAAAAAATTGTTTATTGCCTTATGAAAACAATAGTAAAGTTTCTTTTAAAAAATTATACCACCTTCAATCCTCTCTTTAAGCCTAGGATAAGAAATAACTGCATGAAATCAGACAAAATGATTTGGTAATATTTGAAAAATTCCGAATCGATTAGGAAGCTTAAAATAAGATTTACCATTAAGGTAGTTGAAGCCAAAAAAAAAATAATAAAGGCTAAAAACTTGGCATGGAGTTTTACAGTTTCATTAATATTTCTAATGGAATTAAATTGCTTAAACTTAGTTTAAAACTTAGTTGCAAAAAGACTTATGTTCAATCCTCAGTTGTAGTTAGGCATGTCCTATGCAGAAAAATTACATACGACCTTTTGCGATTTAATGAAAACTTTTGAAAATCATGGCTAAAAATAAAAATTAACTCTGTAGTGCCTGTTTGACTTACTCAAACATCAATTCTTTAAACTTGTTTGATCAGCTTACAGCTTTACCATTGTTTTTCATGCATTTTATACAAAAATAAACATAACCTAAAAACACTCACCTGTAATAGTGTGCAGATTCTTCTGTTTTGTATCATGGAGATCTATGAAAATCAGTCAAATAACAAATAACACTATTCAAGGATAAATTCTAAAGACAAAATAATACTGTAGTTTATGAAATTCACTATGAAACTTAATGAAAAGAGTAATGCAACATGCACAGCAAAGCACCTTTTGATCCATACAGACATAAGACTTTTTGCAGTAACAAAGATCAGCTACCAAAACATACGTCTTTTTGTAACTATAATCTAGCTCTAAACATATCAGCTGTTGACATAAGATGTTTTGCCAGCAGGTGTGGGACATTATTTGGCACATTTAGCACAAATAAAAAAAAAATTGAAAATTTTGACATACGACCTTTTGCACTTACAGTGACGATATAAGGAATTGAGCTTATACGTTGTAGATTCTTACAGATGACTAGGACGGTGACGTCATCCTGTAATCCAGCTACTAGGAGGTCACGAAGTGTGGATAAAGATGCACTGTGGATGCGATCCTCCTTGGTGTGGATTAACGTCCGCACTATTGAGCACTACAAGTATCTGCAGCACTATTCTGATAATTAGACCAATTCGTTAATACCAAGGTATGCATGCTTGAAGAAGATTTGAAACGCTGTTGCTATATTCAAAGTACCTATCAGTTAATAGTGTTTAATACTGAAACTACCAAAAAATAACTTACTTCATCCTATGTTATTAATATTGTCCTTAAAATACGTCTTCAACATTTATCCATGTGTAAATTATATTATTGAATAATTGAATTAATTGCAGTTTTTATGACTTAGAGGAAAATTGCTACTACATTGTTGTGAAAACATCGTCTACCAGCAGCAATTACAATTTAGATGCAATCTCGCAAGATATCGGTATTATTTATGTCATTCTCAGCGTAAAACTTTCTTTTTAAAAGTTCCCCTAAGCCCTGAAAGCGTCTTAAATTAAAGGGCTTTAAGCGTTTGGAAATGTTAAATGAGCTGATAATGTTTCAAACTTTATCGAAGTAACAGGAAAACTTTATTGAGCGCGGTTTTATCACGACATAGATGTATCTTTTTAGTTATGTTTTAGTATAATTTAATAATAATGAGCCCTATTGCTATTTACAAATATATATCTTCTCAGTTAAACAAGTTTTTCACGATTAATGCCAGCATACAATATTACCAAGCTGCATATTGAAAAATTACTGTAAGGGAAACCTATTTTTGAACTTACACGAATCGATACTGAAACATTTTCATCAGGACGCATTTAAGGAGATAACGGAATATTACCATTAAATCCTATCAAATAATTTCAGACCAATCAAAAATCGCAAAACAATCAAATCGCAACTAAAACTAGAGGACCCATGCTGCTCCGCAGTGTTCAAATAAATATTGTATCCGAAAAATAATCAAACTTATGATTTTTTATTGAGTAATCCAGTATCTTGAGCTTAACTGATTCAAACGATCAATAGCTTAAATTATGTTTTTTTGGTCGAGTAATACAGTAGGTAAATATATGCCGAAGCTTGATGTGAAATCCTTGAAAACCCAAATTTAACTCTCATAAGAAATACATGGGGAGCAAAGTTCGTTTAGGTTTAAGCCGAGTGGTATTATGGATAAATATATGCCGATGCTTGATGGCAAATCTGTGCGTGCATACCTTCAATTTGAGACCTCAATCATGAAAATCGGTCGGGTAGAAAAGCCAAACGAACTCGGCAAAGAAAAACCAAATTTAACTCCCATAAGAAATACATGGGGAGAAAATTTCGTTTGCGCATAACCCGAGTAGGATTATAGATAAATATGTGCCGATGATTGATGGCAAATCTGTGCGTGCATACCTTCAATTTGAGACCTCAAACATGAAAATCTTTTGGGTAGAAGAGTCAAACGAACTCGGAAAAGAAAAACCAAATTTAACTCCCATAAGAAATAAATGGGGAACAAATTTCGAATACGTATAAGCCGAGTGGGATTATAGATATTTATCTGTAATCCCGATGCTAAATAAGTATATGCCGATGCTTGATGGCAAATCTGTGCCTGCATACCTTCAATTTGAGACCTCAATCATAAAAATCGGTCGGGTAGGAGAGCCAAACGAAGCCGTAAAAGGAAACCCAATTTTTATAAATATATAAGATTAGTGCTTCGATATTATATTTTAAACGTTTACTCGTAGTCCAGCTTAAACTATAATGATTTTAGTTCAAAAAGTATCGTACTCGTCTGAAGTGTAGATGGTTTTTGGGAGCGATGTATTGGGAACGTTGTAGTGGTAGCGATGTAACGGCATTCTAGCTGCCCCCATCAATATCATAGGAACTTACTGCAAATATGGCTATCACAAAATAAAATATCAGGTGAACCATCGAGTACTGAATATGTTAGATGTTAGATGCCCATAAGGACAAGAATTTCTAAAGATAGTATTTTCAAAACAAACTACATAAAAAAAACTTCGTTACCTAGGTTTATTATCCTGTTTTTCATCAACTTACATGGGATTGAGCTTATAAAATTGAGGATTTGTAATACTTACTAAGTGATATATTCTTGAGTCTTTTTTAGTTGTTTCAGATAAGACACTAAATGAGAAATCTACTTGATCAAAACTTCACCTTAATATTTAGTATGTGACTACACATTGAAGTAACAGTTGGCTAAATCATAGCCACCAGTATCAGTGTCTATAGTCCAGATTCGCAGCCTAACATGTCATTTGTCAGCATTACTCTGTCCAGCGCTGCATTACTGATTGATACACTAATGGGTCGTCCCCCTGATTGACTTCCCCAGCAAATAGTGCGGGGTGGTTTGTAAGTATTCAGACTCTGGCTCTGGTTTCACGAACTTTCTACTTTTAAATTGTTCCCGAACCATATTAAAAGCATATGGAGTCAAAGAGCTCATGTACAGCTTTTCATCCTCATGAGTAATCTGCATGCTGACAGGAGCTTTAAGTTGAACATTAGCCGTTCGGTTGTCACGTTCGGTTCTGAGACCTAGAAGAAGGCAGTCCAAATTTTTGAATAAATCTGGCAATCTTGAGTGCCTCTGCACTACTTGCATTATTCAGTTGTTATTGCTCTTCAAAAAGCTCTCAGTGCATGAAAGAGGCAGATCAGCATTTTTGCTTCAGGAAATAGTTCTTTGAACGCTCCTCTTTCCACAAAATATTTGTCTGTCATCACTGTTTTGGTTTGATCCCATGATAGGTTGTGATCTTTAAATATTTCTATCATTTTCCTTATGTTGTATTTGTCCTCAGCAGCTGCTAGGAAAAATGCCACTATTTCAGTTTCGCCATTACTATCTTTGATGGCGAAAATGTATAGTGGTATTCTGAAGTTTGAAACTTTATCGATCGCATCTACGAATAATATTTCTGGATACTTGCTAAAACAGATTTTAATTTCGTTGTCTTGAAAAAATAGTCCCTGAAATAGATTTTCTTCATTACTCCTTCGCAAATATATTTCTAGAATGAATCTAGTTAATTAACAGACTTCATATTTCCCCGTACTAGTAAAGGTCCCGCTTATATTATAATTCAAACAAAATGTGTGTTAACGTATTCCATTTTTCGTACTGAATATTGGAATTTTAAAATTATTTAACTTATATATTAAATGTATGCAATACACAATTTTATAACGGCTCAAAAACCATCAATAGTTTTTTTATGAGCTTTAAATCAAGACGAACACTTTTAATTGATTGAAAATGGACAGAAGAAATATGATCATAAATAAGGGGAAACAATTTTAGAGAATTTTATATCTGACTTTCAGAAAATGTACTTGTCATTTTCACATCACTGAGCCATATTGAATATTTTAGGACCTGGACGTACTAAACAATGAAACTTGTTAATGCCACAAAAAACATGGGACTCAGTCGTTCAATAATGTAACCAATATATCTATATCTAGTGTCAAGGGGACTTTAAACCTCTATATAACTCAATGTTAACTTAAGGACACTTGGCTCAGCAAGGGAATCTTTTTTATTAGTTTGCCATGCAGGGATATTTGAAAATAACATGTCTAAATAACTCTTTTAAATTTCTTTCAGCCGATATTTTAAATTTAAATATATTATTCATTATTCAGCTTACATTTGAAATTTTTACAAAATATGTAGTAAACTAGGTAATAACTATATGAAAACACCCTAAAAATTTCAAAATATATCTCAATTAATTTCAGAGAAAAATGTCCTATAAGTAAAAACCTTATTTAAAAAAGAATTTCTGAAAAATCATTATAACTAGGTTACTGTAATGTATAATAAGCTTATTCCCTGCACTGTAAGATGGGTTATCTGGGTTCTCTTCTTCAAATAGATGTTACGGCCTTTTCCTTTTCATTGCTCTTGCACACCGGATTTTTTTCTAGATATTTCGCTTTTTCTCATCTTCCCGTAGACGTGACGCTTCAAAGGACTCCATGGCTCTTACAAGATGATTACTAGGCCAAAATCTAAACTATTATATTTCTTGCACTTTTCTTTTAAATCCACCATTAAAAGTACAAACTGCAGACTAAACTCCATACTTCAGAGTTGGGAAGGTCACACATACACGGTTAGGAATGATCGACCGAATTGTATTGGTGAAAAATTCATTCGGTTTCTGCGTCTTTCCCTTGGTGCATTTTCAAGCAATTTAGTGTCAGATAGGTCTTTGTAAATGGGTTTAGTTTAGGTCTTTGTAAATGGGTTTTATTTCGTCCACGACACTCTAAGATAGATGAAAACGCTTGTTGCGGTCATACGGTTCTTTAGCCAATTGACTGTTATTCTATTTGCACCAAGTGCTATCGTCTTTCAGACAAAGCCAGTGACACCGTGAAGCAGTCTTTTCACTTGACTAAACGGTAAAATCCTCCCCAGATAGCTTGCCTCATTGCCTGTACACTGTGACAGTTCCATCGTATAGCCAAATCATAGAACTTTTGGAGGCAACCTCAGTCAGCCTTTTTCCCGCCCAGCGTTGTCCCATCCGCAAGTTCTTTCTTTACACCTTCCATAGTCATCAGTCTCGTCCCCATTCTTTTTTCAACATGGCCTATGCATTCTAGCTCGCTTATTTCTATGTCATCTCCATAAATCTTTTTGTTATTTACTGCTGCAAAGTCTTTTGAGTCACCCTCCCCCAAATTTGAGGTCCTCAAAGGTCCTAGCTAATTTATATTCATGTGTCTTGTATGAGTTAGGAGGAGCAGGAACATTCAACATGCCGCTTATTATTTGGCCCGCAGTATGGCCTTTCCCGACAGACCTTAGGCCATTAACTAATCTAATACATAAAATGTCTGTTTCTCATTAGCAAAGTGGTCTTCAACTTTCCTGCTGAAATTTTCTCTTCACAGTTAGGGAACACTTTGAACTTTACAGCTAATCCCTCAAGTACATTTCTTTCAAAAATCAGGTTATGTTTAAAAAACTTACTTACTGCTATTTAATTTATACTTTCAAAAAACCTATTCACGTCTACAATATCATAAACCATATTTTGCATGTGCTGTTTGTAGTACTGTTTCGCATTGTATTTTACTTTAGATTTGAGACTATAGTCGTTTTGTTGTATAAGTACTTAACCTGTGTCAGGAATAGGCGTTTCTGAACTAGTTGATGGTGTATTAGTTTGGTCGTCAAAGAGGCCTAGATTGTGTAGATACATAATTTTATTGCATTAGGAACTTAGTTTTTAACATCCGTTGTCATGTTTCTGCTTAACCTTCCTACTGAATGTGTGAAGCTAAATAGTGCCAACGTTGATAAAATCGTCGCGTAACTAATTAGGGTCATATTAGCAACTGGTTTACATCAAATACCATCAGGTATTTCGCTTCCAGATTTTGTTGAATAAAACAATAACAATGAATCGTAACTGTTCAATGCATGATAATCATCGCGGATTAAAATAGTTTAGTTATTGACATTTTACCCTAAAGATTCATAAAGTTAATATGTTGACTACAAGTTCTAGTCATTTTATAAGCAAATTGACTTAGAACGTATTTATACATCAACTATAAATCTGATAATGAGCAGAAAATGCAAACTTCTGCAGGTGAATAGTAATTTCTGCTAGATATTTACAATGAATTCGAGCAGAAATCGATTGTCAAAATGATTACGATTCTTACGGCATCCATAACGCACGTTTATCTGACTACGTTTTGAAAAATCAAAATATTGGATAATGTAACAATGAAGGAGCTGTCATTAGTTAGCACCTGGTGGAGGTTTGGTTATTAATGGCTTTGCTGATTGATGATATCAGGTTAGTAATTTTCAACGCGATGGCTATAAAATTATTCATAGCTTTTGAACTCTTTGAGTTACAAGATAAACGAGTTTGGGACTTCTGACAAATTCAATGTCTCAGCTACTAGTCGCAATATACCAATATTTATTTTTACTACTTTTTCTATAAAATGTTTCCTCCGACTGATAATTTAGAGTATTTTATATCTACAGCTATTGTAGTTTTGGGGTATTTTGGAAACTTCCTAAGCCTCGTTTATTACTTTCCAATGTAGGCTTTTGTTAGATAGCGTCAGAAACTGACGGCTCATCATGATTTTTTTTATGGGTAACGTCAACAAAAACTTATACACAAGAATATTCCCCATTGATTTATCACCCCAATGAATCAGCTTAAGATAATTTTAAGGTAAGCTTTCCTTGGATTTCATAAACCGGTTTATCATAGCCTAACAATATCTTCTTATTTATAATATTTTGCATTTTGTTTAATACTTTTAAGAGCCATGCGAATTAAAACTTTAATTTAACCATTCACATATTAAGAAGTCAGAATAATGAGGTAAAAAAGATATTATACAGTGAGGTGAGTTTCCTTTGCTTATCTGATTGTCAAAGATTATACTGATATTTTGACCACCATCAGATAGTTCCCCCTGACTGTATATCAAGTTGCAACCCCCGTACTGTACGTGCCGCTTGAGTGCGCTGCGATCACTTCGGATCTCTACTAGATTTATGCCTCAATTGTCGCTTATCACAGAACCGTCCGTGTTTAAAATTACTGCTTTACCGTTCACTGCTCATGACAAACGACGTTCTCTAAACGGGAAACACGCCAATATCTAACGTATTTCAGTGTTTAAAGATGTGTCTGGTATTTAACTTTAATTTATTATCTAAGGAAGATAAACAAACTTTAGTCATTAAAATTTTATGTGTTTAAAACATAGAACATCTGTTTCAATATAATCATATTGGTAATTGTTTATATTCCTAAAATGATCGGTTTTAAATCAAAATAACGGTTTAAAATTATAATACTATTCAATATTCAATTTACTTTGCTACTAAAACAAAACGTTTTTATAAAAAAGTTCTTTTTTTTTATTTCATAAAAACACATTTTAATTAGTATAAATAGTTTTCTTTGGATGCTCTTAAAGTAACCGTCTTTTCCACGTATTTTTATAATACTTTTTAGCTGGAAATGTAAGTGTAAATGTTTGACCTTTGACTATTGATACAACTTCAGTATACAGGGTGATCAACTCAAGGAGGCCACCATTGGGATATCGGAAACGGTTAGAATTAGAGAAAACTTTAAATGGGGGACATTCCTTTATTTTTTGTAGCAGTTAAAAATATGATTTTAGATATTTGAAATTCAGCCGCCATTTTCCAAAATGGTGGCCAACTTTGAAATTTCTTATGGAACACCCTGTATTTGATCATGTTTTCGGATAGAACAGGCAATTTAAAAACTTTTTTATTCTTGACATTTTTTCGATAAACCCACTTGTTTAGGAGTTACTATATAGCCGTCATTAGTTTAACGAACGACTTTAACAAATTAAATAAATACTTGCACATTGTTGGGGAAAGCAAATCAACGTTCCTTTAACCAAACTCCACACTGTTGTCACAAGACGGATACTGCCGCAGCACGGAGGCAATAAAAGACAGTTTCATTCACGGGTCAGGTGATCAGTTTTCCATTACCTTGCAGTCAATGCTGCATTGCTGCAGTCCCTTGCGTCTTCTGCAGTCTGGAATATCTTTACGACAGTGATTGTGAAAATGTTACATCACTTTTTGTCTTTTTGTTTTAACTTTGCACGCGAGGTAGGGTGGTAATATTGCATTATCATTGTAATTTGTTTAACATTGTGTTGAGTAAATAAGATTTAAATAATTTAAAGATTTATTCTGTCAGTTAATATCTGCGAAAATATCGTAATTGTTTTGACAATATGTTAATCAAATTTGAGCTGTAAAGAAATGTAAATTAAATGCCAATATTCAAACCTATTTGGCAGTCATGCATGTAGTACAGGTTATTTTATAAATGTACATATTACTTACTATTATTACTGTGTAATTATGTTTAGAAATTATAATGGGCCTCTTTAAGGATCTAAGCCTGCTTATATTGATTAGGTTGTATGTGATAGAAGATTTCTTTACTGTATTTTCTCAATACAGTTCCTTAATACAAGTCAGTGATGTAGGCTGCGTGATAAAAAAATAGAAATAAAAATCCAGATCCAGAGTCGCATACAACACCTTTCCTCTTTCTCAGACTATTTTTTTAATACAACTTAGAAGGAAGGCAACTACATTTAATTATTTTTTAATCGGTCCAAATTAATTTATTATTCTCATATTGTCACAAATAATAATTTTATTTTTAATTTGAATTGACGTCTGCTATGGTAATACCATGCGATTACTTCTAACGAGTTGGTATTTTTGCCGAATTAATTGATTAATAACTTACGAACAAACTAAGTTAGCATTAATATGCAATTAAGTATAATATTCAGTCTAAAATCTACAACAAACCATACGTTTCCTTAAATATTTTAATTTTTTGTTTTTGAACGACATGCTTTTAGGCGAGGTGTTATTATTCACGTAGATTATTGTGGGCTTCACTCACCTTTATTTTTGTCTGTGATGTCTGGGACTTGTCAAAACACACATAAACACACATATATAAAACACAAAAATTGTCTACGGCATCAAAGTCCTTAAATTACGTAAATATTTTAGTAATTTAAATCAAGTGTATCGATGAACAAAATGGAAACATTAACACAGCGACAATGAGGTCATCAGGCTTATCCCACAGATACTGAAACAAGCCTCAGTTGCTACAGCGATCGCTTTAATTGCTTTCCTCGTTAAAGCATCAATTCTCTATCAAATTGATCTTGTTGCACGTTAATTTATAATTTATTATGAACTAATAATTAGCTTACATATACATTATGTATAACTCAAATAGGTACACCTTTATAATAAATTAATATTTTTAATAAATTTTCATGATTTTTTTTATTTAATACAGGTATAATTATTATTTTCGGGTGAATAAGTATACTTTCAAATAAAAATGTCACTAAAATAGTTCCGAAATAATATCCGCCACAATTAATAAAGGTTTATAAATATCATTGGTATAACAAATGTCGAAACTTCACACTAAACTTCAGTGTTTGAATCAAAGTTTTTGAAAAAAAAAAAGGCTTCTGGTGATGTAACCTTATTTACAACTATCAACACAGTGAAAGTAAAGTACAGTTTGTGATATATATTTAATATAAACACTGAATAGTATAAAATACGAAATCAAAAACTAAACCAACGTAACACTCTTGTTAATAACCCAAACGTCATTACTGATAGGTCCTCTAATAAAATAAAAGCTGAAGCAAAATGGGAGTAAATAATATCAAACTAAATTACAAATTAACTGAGGTATATTATAATCCAAAGACTCAAAATGGTATCAACAAGCAAGTATTAAGCTGAAATGAAATACAGATTTTTATACATAAAACATACCCTAACAAATAAACGCAAAGATAAAAGCTTGGTGTGAAAATCGTTGACCGTCATCGTAAGCTCTTAAGCGTTATCAGGTATCAAGCGAAATTATATAAAGTACAAACCATTAAAGTAAAAGTTTAACCAATGAACGACTCTGTTTGATTGAAAAAAATATCTCTATCTCCTAGTTTAATTTACAACATTCGGCAAATATTAGGTGATTGTGTTCATCCCACTTGCTTTGAAAATTCCTCTATTGAAATAAATTTTGAATTGTGGTCTCTGCATTTATTTAATTTGTTGTCGGGTGAATTTTTCTTCTGGCTTGCCCTTCTTTCTTGCGGTGGAAAACGAGTTGTCCTTTCCAAAGCTTCGTCCTTTTGCAATGTTTCTAGAAATGTCCAGAACGAAGCGTTTGCATGACCAACTAGAAATTTGAACCTGTTGTTCAAGATTTCGCAAAAATTGTTAGACCCATGCACGTCCTCAAGAGAGGGTTCATGCTGGTTCCAGACACATGGTTCACCGACGTAGGTTTCCTCGATACAGGAACAGATTTGCCAACTCCACTGGTGTGCTCGCTCATAGCAGGAGAACTTCGTTGGTCACGTAATTCGCTGGAAGAAAGTCAAGGGCGTCCATCATGGCACAGGACAATTGGATATCCATCCCGTTCGTGTAGAGCGACGCCAACCCCAGCCCCTGAATAGGCCTACTTCCATGTATTCTGACGGAGATGGAAATACACCCTTTAAAATTATCCATATCGCCCTTAACTTTCTTAACTGCGTTCATTGGTGCTTTGTCAAAATAATCAATCATATTCGCATCAGCACGCACAAAATATTCTTTGCCCTTTGTCAATAATTTTCTTTACCAGGACTTTAAAAACGTCATTGTACATTTGTTAAGTTTTTCTGGACATGAAGACATGCACACACAAGTTGTTACATTGTCATTTAGGTCCCGGCGAATTGTATATAGCGGTTGAAAAAGAACTAGTTTTAAATGTACCATCCATATACCACACGTTGGATAGCCCTAAGACATTCACGTTTCTTCAATGCCTAAAATGATACATCTGTTGTTGCTGGAACCACTCTCGCAAAAGTCTTGAATTCCTCTGCTCTAATAACTGACCACTCGGCGGAAATCTTAATCCACGAACCTGTGTTGGTAGCCGGGGCAGTTTTCGTTGTCTCTGTCGTCTGACATCCCTCTGAATCGAAGACAGTTTGACTTATTGCTGTACTTTTACTCCATCAGATGTTTGACGAAAGTAGGGGATACAGCAGATTATTGTGTCAGGATACTAGAAAATGAGGCTCTGATAAACTAATTGATGGCGCTAGGCGAAAGCTACAATTCTAATCTAAGCTATTAATGTGGCTGCTGTGCGGGTTGCACCGCTGCCAGTCCTGTGAGCTCCCAATCATTGAGTATCCAAAATGAGGTTCCGATTCATCTAATCAGTTTTATGCGAGATTTTGTTTTAAATTTAGCATGTGAGAATCCAAAGAACAATCTACCGATGCTTTTTTCAGTGGTATGTAGCATTTGGTTTTAGAAATAGCTTTAGGGAACTTCAAATAACAGGGTGTTGATGTATATATTTATCATTGTTAGGTAACATTACATTTATATTGTGAGGATCCCAAAAGAACAGGGTGTCGATTAATCTATGTATCATTGTTATTTTACATTTCTTTTAAAATGAGCTAAATTTTTTCATAATGATAAGTAAACATGGTTCTGAATGGACTGCTATGAGTTTTATTTATGTTCAGTGGTAAGATCTTAAATTAAAACCAGTTTCTAGTTTCTCCTTTAAAAACAATATAAATCGCTAAACAGTAAGGAAGAGTGAAAACATGATTCATAATGTTAAGAAATTCTATCTCAATTTTATGTTTGGCACTATTGAATATGCAAATGGTTTAACCGCTTATACCTTATAAACGTTATATGTGTTACTTTTCCCACTGAATTACCGAGGTGTAAAACTTACATTTGAGAGTCTAAGGACATGTAATTAACTACCAAAACAGAGTTAGCTTCATTTACGTCTTACCGAAACCTCTTGCAAGTTAAGCTTGACATTATGAAAAATGCTTCATTGTATATCTTGTTTTAACTTTATGCCAGTAACACTTAGTATTTTCGAAAGGGCACCTAGTAGTCTGATTACAGTCTAGCGCTTTGTGGACTAGCAGCATAATTACTAAAACCAAAAGTCATATGGTGCAGAGTTTAAAAATTCCATCTTAGTAGTGAACTGAATGTAAACATGTTTGATCATGTTAAGAAATTCCATAATTAAAATTTAATCTATTGAAATCAACAACAAATTATGTGGTAGGTTTAGAAAATAATAATATTCCAACATGTTTTCCTTATAAGTTGTTCGTTTACTTTATCACAAATAACCGTTTTAAAAGCATCCAATTCATTATACACAATACTCATCTTGTATTGATTGGCAAAAATCATGTAATTAATTTCACTTACATAATTCTGTAAATATTAGTTGAAATGTAATATTAAGAATTGTATTGTGCATTCAAAACATACTAAACACGAAAAGAATATTTAGAAAATAATCATTCTTTAACTAATGATTGTAAAATAAACTTCAATGTTTAATGAGCTGTGTGTTTATTCACGTTATGTGTAGCGGAAAACAAAAAAAACCTATTATTTAGCTGTAAGTTTCTTTAACATTTTAATTTGCACATGTAAATTATGTGTAAGTCTGAGTTAGTTATTCACGTTATGTGTAGCGGAAAACAAAAAAGCCTATCATTCATCTGTAAGTTTCTTTAACATTTTAATTTGCACATGTAAATTATGTGTAAGTCTGAGTTAGTTATTCACGTTATGTTTAGCGGAAAACAAAAAAGCCTATTATTCATCTGTAAATTTCTTTAACATTTTAATTTGCACATGTAAATTATGTGTAAGTCTGAGTTAGTTGTTCCCTAAATGAACAAAGTACATTTTTAAATTAATAAAAGTAAAATATTTACTTAAAGAGAAGCTTATTACTGAATAATTTGTGTAAATAAAAACACTATCTTAGTTATTTACTGAACTATGAGAATCGATCTGACATAAAACAGTTGTTACAAATTCTTAATACTAATATTACTTTTAATTTCAATATCGCATTACATTTATAAACGTCCCAACAAAACCTTAATAGCTGACACTGTAAAGTCTTGTGATCAGTGCATTACTTATAAATAATAATGAAGTTAGCTAGAGTTGAATCTGTTTATCTTTTTACTGTAGTTAATTTCATGCATGTATTCGGAAAGATGAACAAACAAACAAGCTATTTGCAGTTTATACACAGAGTACGTTTAAATGAAACTGTGTATATACAATACTATCAATTTGTACACAGAAATATTCAATTTGGGTTTTTTATACTTCATACTCCTACTAGGTTGATTTTTTAAATATCAGATACACACTTAAACATTAACGTTGGTGTCACACTTCCTGAAAGAGCCAATTTATTTACATTACTTATAAACACTTTTAATACAACTTCACACTTTATTTTTTAACTGTGCATATAATTTTTTTGTGTATGTTTCATTACGTTGTATCAATTGTGTTTGAGATATTCAGTAATCTCAAATAATTAATGTAAAAAAACTTAAAGTTTTTAAATAAACTTCCTCAGACAAGTGCAGAGAAATAACGTTTTCTTTGAAACAATATTTGGTTGAATATGATCTGTTTATGGTTTTTCAAGTAATTTCAATTGCTCAGAAAGTTTTTTTTGTCAGACATAGTTTTTTTAATAAGACAATTATATTTTAACTGGAAGACGATAAACCAGATGAAATAATATTGTTTTGATAAAATTTAGACATATGATATTAGTTAATTGTTCATTAGAGTGATCTGTATCACTTAAAAACAAAATTTTAAGGAGTATAGGAAAAGAAATATACCATTTTGTTTTAAAACTGTATATATATTTTCGTTGTAACACAGAAAATGCACTATACAAACACTTTGTTTTAAAAGTTTACAAAACCTATGTCATATTTCTCATTAACACAATATCAAATACTAAAAAAATCCCAAGTACTTCTTTTTTTTACACATACTCCATAATAGTAGCAATCACACCCTAATACAAATGAAAGATTTCTATTATAGCATTTTGTTAATGGAACGTTCTTACAGATTTTCATAAAAAGTAAACTAATATAGATCAAAATATTAAGTAAAATTTTCCATTTAGTAAAATCAAGGATCAGTTTTACACACTATTTTCAAGCTACAATAACAACAGTAGTTTTATAACAATATAAAAAATGTGTTCAAACACTTAAATCTGTAACAATATTATACAATTATAACTTTAATAAAGGTAACACGCATGTTCATGTAAAAAAAAACCTGTTTTGGTAAAACGAAACGTTAAAAGATAGTACAAAATATTCCTTTACATTTTGTTTAAAATTAAATATAACATGTTCAATTTACGATCAACATAGTTTTTCTTACAAATAAACCAACTACTGATACTTCATATTAATGAACATACAACAGAATTTAATTTAATAGCTTTTATCAACAAATAAAACAATTTAAATAGTTTTTGCTATAACCAATACATTTTGTTCACTAACTGTAAATAACATGAGCGATGGAAAAATTAAATTTTAGTTAAGACGTAAACAGGAAAGACAAAATACAAACTGATTACAATTAAACAATCAACACTTTCAGGTGATGTTATCACAGTTCTATTTCATGGTGACCATAGGAAGAGTGTTAATTTTGTCACTACAAAGGTATCTTTTCATGTCATAACCACTAAGAGAAAGTTTTCCCATCTGGTCACAACATCATGTTTGTAAGATCGGAACGTTGAATTCATTGTGTACCAATCATTGTTCACCAGGATACATCGCCGGTAGTCTTCCACGAGTTTTAGCAACCACTGGCTTAGTAAAAAATAAAAATATTTTAGTACGGGCCTATCCCAAAAGGACAATTAGTCATTTAAGCCTAATTTGACTGGTTTTGTTACCTACCATAGTTTGATTAAATTAAGGATTAGGCCTAAATATAATTATTAAAGATGTTCAATGTTTGACGAATTTTTAACTTGCCATTGTATTGCTATGTTGAAGTCTCATGGGATTTATTATATTTTATTTTTATTAAACTAGTTTAATTACCTTGAGAACCACCAGAGCCAGAACCAGAAGTAGATGGAAGTGAGATTGCAGCAGCACTTGCTTCAGGTTCTTTATGGAGCAGGATTATTTCTTTCTCCAACAGTTTGATTGCCAAATTCTTATTTATACCATCCAAAATGTGTCCTTTGTACATAGGATCAACCATCATAGCCAGTAGATAATGTTTATTTAACAGATGTTGGTCTGTTGGAAACCCTACTTGAAGATACTTTAGTAGCATCATCGAGGGGCTTGAGTATGTAGATGTATCCCTCCGCCCATTCTGTTGAAGTTAAGTTGTGGTTTTTTACGGTTGTTGAAAGCACAGCAGATTCATTTATTTCTGTTTATTTTTTAAGCAAGAGATTTATTTCTGTTTCAAGGTTAGGAGAGCATTTTCAACTCGCTGTTTCATCTCGTCTCACAGTCTTGTATTGGGGGGGTCGTGTCCAACTGTTCTTGAATTTTGTTTAGCCTTGTTAAACTGTGTTTGTAATGCCCAACAATAGCTTTGGCCTTTGCCAGCATGTGCTGAAATCCCTGGGATTTCTCTCTTCGCATCACTTAGGGCTAACTACAGTTTATGGGTGGATCATCGAAGGTGAATACAGGGAGTCAAGGCTACTGCACCAACCATGTTAGATGCATTATCCGTAACACAATATATAGGCAAAGTTGTACTGTGAATAAGGCCCCATTCATTCATCATTGTTGTTAACTTTGATGCAATATTGCTTGCGTTGGCTCCTCTGGGAAGTAGGAATAGCCAAAACAATGGGATTTGATGTTGTAATTTGAATCAATGTAATGCCCAGTTACAGAAATAAATGAGTCATTAGACGCTGAGGTCCATAGGTCCGTTGTAACTGACAAAGATTTTACGTCATTCTTATACGTGCTGACTTCCCCTTTAATCCAGGTTTTGGTGTCCAAAGATAATCAGGAATGACACTTCTACTGAATGTCGTTCGTGACTGTATATCATATCTGGCTTTAATGATATCCATTACATTTATAATTCCATCTTCCTCGACCAAACTGTATGGGTGGAAGCTTGTTGCCATCCACCTCCCTGTAGCCTTGGTGATACTAATGGCCCGTGGATTACTAGGCCCCATCTTGTCTCTTTTGGAGAATAGAACTGCAGGGTTTTCGGTGCTGTTGGGAATTTAAGTTTTTGTTTAGCCTATCTTTCACTGGTCTGCTTCTTCTGTGCTTCCTGGTACTGTTTGTACACAATGCTGTCTTAGGACTGCAAATGTCTTATTAAACTAGATGTTACACCAGTTAGGAATTATCATTTTTTCCCTGCAAACATTGCAGGTGGCTTCATTTTTATTAGCCTTTTTAAAATGGCTCCAAATTGCTGCCTCTATATTCCCTCCGCAGAGGGTTCCTTCAGTTCTACAAAGTCTACTGCATCTACTTTCGTTTCGTATTCTTGGCAGTCAGAAAAGAGTGTATTTACTGTGGACTTGTAGCTTCGTATCTCGAAAACTATAAGAGATACGGTTTTCTGGCTTAGTTTTTTTTATTCCTCATGGTCTAAAACATTAAAATCTACCATAATGCAAAATCCGATTTTTTACCAGTTGTTTTATGTGTCTTTTGGCTTAGGAGGGCAGATTTGGAGTCCCGACTGCAGGTTACCAAATTTGGGAGTGAGACATCAGATCCGCTTTGCAAATTGCGTAGTGTTCCTCAAGGTAGTTGTTTAGGACTTGTACTGTTAACTTTGTACACGTCTGACTTGTCCAGAAGTGTAGAATATTGTACAGCACAATTGTATGCTGATGACTGCCAACTACACTTGTCATACAAGCCAGACATGACATCAGAAGCAATCCGGCTCATCAATGCTGATTTGCACAGTATTTTTCAATGGTCTGTCATGAATGGACTTGGATTGAATGTTGACAAGTGTGTAGTCAGGCATACCGGACCAAACATTATGATGCAGGAATTATTCTTCTGTCACCAGTTGGTGGCACAAGGGGGTAGCTGTTATTTCCAGTGTCATTTTCTAGGCTTGAAGTTTACTAAATCCTACACGGTTTAAATCTACTGTACAAGTCACCCTTGATGGCATGAGATTGTCTTTTTGCGACACTGTCAACACGCTTGGTGTTGTACTTGACAAAGACTTCTCTTTTTCTGACCATGTCACATCTGCAGTTCAACGCGCAGTGGGTAGACTGAGAGGTCTTAGCAGATTTAAAACTCTACTGCCGGAATTAGCCAAAATGCAACTCATGCGGTCATTTGTCCTCCCAGCCTTTACACATTGCTTTCCTGCATATGGAAACAGTATCTCTAAGGAGGATATGGCAAGAGTTCAAAGAATTAAAAATTCTGCCATAACGTTGACCGACTTACAAAACCGTGTACTATGTATATAATCTAGTTTACTAAACCGTGTAGGATTTAGTAAACTTCAAGCCTAGAAAATGACACTGGAAATAACAGCTGCCCCCTTGTGCCAACAACTGGTGACGGAAGAATAACAACTATGTCTTCATTTTTAATTCCCCCCTCATAATTTTCCTGAGGCCATACAAAAACTGAGGACTTATTTATACGCCTTGCAAATTTAACTACAGGATAACCTTCAACTAGATTCTTTATTTGACCGAAGAAATGTTTGACTGTAGATTTCGTCGCAAATTTAACACAACCCCCTCACAACATAGTTCTTCATATTGTGCCTCTTCCTTCTCAATTATGTCATAACTATCAATTAACTCCTTGTATTCCAACATTGCTTTCTTCAGATACAAATGAGATAAATGAACTGTCTGATGATGGTTCTTAAATATTTCTCTTTTTGGGGCTAGTTTCTTGTTGTATTTGTATTCTCTTTTGAACTCTTCTTATTAAGTTTGTCGTCAAACAGTTAAATTTGATGTTTTGGCTTGATTTCTTTCACTTTGATATTTTTTCACGTCTGTTTTTTTCTTTGTTTTTTTGCCACAACTGCTTCTTCATTTTTTCGGGGGGTTCCGTTAAAATTCTGTATCGACCACGTTTCCTCCTCTTAACATCAGGATTTCTTCTTTCTACTTTAAGAAATAGTCTGATTTCCTCTACCGATTTCGCGGTTAGGGGCTTGGTCAGTTTTTTCCTTTTTAGTTGAAACCACTGTAATTAAAAAATTGAATGGAACGGGATCAGATTACGATGAGGGTCCTGGAGCGGAAACGTCGATATTAGTAGGATCTGTGGCAGGATAGACAATCATTGAGCTAGAAGTATCAGGATGGAAACCTGGGTTATCGACCAGTTCTTCAGCATTTATCAAATTGTTAGTCTGAGGAGAGGTGACAGAATTCCTAGATTTTGGGTTGGGTGGCCTGTCACTTACGAGACTAGCTAAATATTTACGGTCGAGAAATATTTTCCTATTAAAATTCCACACACTAGATGATATGAACCCAGATATTATGTTGTCGAGTGAGTGGCCTTACCGCAGATACTTGCAATTTTATAAATCGTTAATGTTTTCTCTGGATTATAGAGATGGGACGTTCGGATCACTTTACAGATCCGGGTCAATCGGTCTCGTTCACTGCCGCGACCCGTTCAAAAGATCCGTTCAATTGAACCGGTCTGTTGATTCGACTGTCAGCTCCATAACATAACCTCCCACACAGCAGTGGTATCGTATCGGACTCGGGCATCGGTGAACGAAACGAACGAAACCGGACTAGGAGATTTTAGCTCAGGAGCTTAACATCAACAAACGCATAGAGTAATAAATCACAATTCATCCTTGACGATGTTTAATTTTCGTTGGCATATGTCCTATGTCAACTTCATTGGGATAGCGGAACAATTTACTTGTTTTATTAATTTTAACGTTCACGTTAAAAAAAGTGTTACAATATGAAATATTTACATGTTGACACCTAAAATAATGCAGGTTATTTAATTTAAAACTGCAAGTGGTTAGGTAGAGGAGTTATAATACTTCATAGGAACTTGTACAAATTAAACAGTTACAAAAATCAAATAGGCCTAAACTGTCTTTTCTCTAGGGTAACATAAACATTGGCGTAAGTAACTTAAAATTGCACATCGTTATTCATATCATAAAAGTATTAAAGCCTTAACGAAAATATATACAAATACATAAAAACAATGCTCTGCCTTATGCACGGTAACACGAAAATAAGTTTTCAAACATAACCCTCTACTCTGTTGACACCTAAACCATAGAGTAAATAAATACTCTATGACTTAACGTTTTTGTTATACTAGCCTAAATCCAATTGTGATTTAAAAATAAAATTTGTTTCAATTTGCCACTTTGCAGCCTTCTTCTGGCTTCTTCTTTCACTCAGGGTGTACCCAGCTTTCGAAAATATCCGTTCGCAAGGAACGGATGTAGCTGGGATACAAAGTCTTTTTTGGGCTAGTCTGCACAGTCGCGGAAAGCGGTGCTGGTTTAATGCCCAGTACTTTAGTGGGTCTTTGTCGTGGGCCAGGGTTTCATCATTGATGTACGACTGTAGTTCCACTAATGCAGCAGCCGTAGGCTGTTCAGTCTGAGGCTTCTCTTTCCCGAACTCTTTGTATAGATCAACGAAAAATTCGCCCTGTTTCCTTTTCTTTGCTTGGGGTTCAGGGGACCCCAAGTTTTCAGCAGCTTCGTCTTCGGACAATTTTACTGCTGCCGCCATTCTTGTAAGCTTCTTGTAGGCTCGTTGGTATTTTGCCTTATCAGAAAACCCGTCTTTCTTGAACCTGTGAATTGATTAAACTGATTAATGAAAAGACCGATTAATAGGTAATAATAAGGGGGTGTCCTATAATGTGGAAATTAATTAGGTAAAATGCATTAATATTTTCATAAAACTTATTTTTACGTGCAAAATACATACTTTGATAGAGTATTAAGGACAAACAAAGACTTTTAAGCTTTAATAATAAGGAAAAAGTGAAAATTATTCTTAAGCTTGATGAATAGTTTAAAAGAAAATATATTTATGAATGAGTTGGCTCACCTAGGATCTAATATCAAAGCTTGGCTGTGTAGATCGCTGCCATAATGCATAATACATATAGATTTCATGGGCCCAACAAATGGACAACAATTTTTCATTGTCGTTGATGCCTTCTCCAAATGGGTTGAGGTAATACCCACTAAAACAGCAACTACCGATTGGACTATTAAGGAGTTGAAGAAACTTTTTAGTACTTTTGGTCTTCCAAGCCTCCTAATTTCAGACAATGGATGAAGTTTCACTTCTCTTACTTTTCAAGAGTTTCTTAAGTCATGTGGAACTCAACACAAAACGACTGCTCCGTTCCACCCATCATCTAATGGACAAGCTGAACGCTTTGTACAAACAGTGAAGAAGATGTTGAAGTCGATATTAGATGAACCAGGGACACTTGACAGTAAAATTCACAAGGCGTTAATTCAACTCCGTCAAGTACCGAACTCAACAGGAAACTCGGCATACTATCTCATGTTCAACAGACAAGTAAGAACATACCTCAGTGTTATGATACCTTCTAGAATCGAGGACTCAAAAGACAAACCTAAAGGTATAACACGCAAATTTAAGACCGTGTTTAAGTGAGAAACTACTACAAGGGTCAGACAAAATGAAGTTTCGGAAAAGTTACATCAAGAGATGGAAATCTACATTACAACGTTGAACTGGAGAACGGAGTAACATGCAGACGACATGTAGATCAAATGCTGCGGTCAAGATTTTAAAGGGGGAAAATTGATGTGTCTTTTCTAACATACTGTATGTTTAAAAAAATACCATATCTTAGTTTAATAAGTTAACTTTGTTTTTGTTTACAATCATTGTTATTTTAGGATTCAATTCAGAATACACCTATTTTATTTTACACATCTTTTATTTAATATGTAACAGGATGACTTAAAGAATACCTTTAAAATGTTAACTGTAAAATTAAACACTACTAAAAAATTGTGATTTTTTCGGTTTTGCTTCTTTTTCAACTATCCCATCAAAATGTACTCAGACTAGAAACTCACTAAGTGAGATCTTTTATCTAGCTTTTCTCGTTAGATTTTGTGATATCTTCGCATTTATCTTCCTTTTCTAGATTTCTTTTCATTACATTGTATTCTTTTATAATCAAGTCTGTAACGATTTTATTTGTCGTGTTTCTCGAGTGGTCAGAGGTGAAGGGAAATAACATGGATCTTGGCTTTAAGAATGGGCAAATGACTGTGTTCATGTGCAGTTCAACATTTTGGAAACAATTTAAGCCCTTGTTCCAAATCTGTCACCACCGAAGGGCAGTTATCTGAAATGGCTGTCGTTTCAATAACTTTGGCCTATTTCTTTGAAGGGGGGTCGTAGGTAGCTGTGGCTGTTGGTTCTTTACAGGAGCTGCAGCAATGTCCGAAAAGGATCTGGGCACAGCAGACAATAGGTCAGTTGCATTTCTCTAGTTATAGAATGTCAGCGTACCTCGAACCAATTGCCAAGAAATTTTAATTAAGCTAAATTAATTTTAAGCCTCCCCAGTTTACTACTTTTACACGATCTATTTCGAATATGGACAAACTGAGCGCACTGATACCCGGGTAGGGGTTTGTTACAGTAGCCAAAGCTTTACACATGCGTTTCTGCCGTCGAGAACAAACCCGACGCCTCAGTCTACATGCTGAGGCCGGTTGTGGTTTTCCTGCGCGTCTTACTTAATGGTTTTAAATAAAAAATGTAATCCAGTGCAACAATAGGCTATACTAAGATTATATACAAAGACTCGACAGTATAGCTACATGTATAGCTACCAGGTTTACAATTTAATGTTACAATGCAAATGTTGAGATATTTTCACGCGTATACGTTCAGTGATTGCTGCAGAAAGCAGTTACCTACTCGGGCTATGTATCTACAATTCTAAGCTGTCGGCAAATAGCACAAATTGCACGCCGGAGCCGCTTCTCATGTAAATGCTGCTCGTTGTTCGGCGACATTCTGTATGATGAGCTCTCATCCGTTCAACCTTCGCAGATCTGACACAGCGTGGCCTTATATTATCTGTGGAGTTAAATATATTATAAATATATTTTCATCAACAATTAATGACGTTTTATTTGAAAACTCTACGTTATTTTCCATCGTAAAAAGTTTACAAAAAAACATAATTTTGGTTTATATAAAAATGTTCTATTTCTGTTTGTTAAAGCTCAAGTTTAAAAGGCAAAGAATGTGTTTTTCGAAAGATTGTCTACAGTATTCAGATTAAGAGTTATTAATTAATCTAATCAGAGTCATGAGTTGAAATAGGGTTTTCTAATCCCTAGAACACTTTTCGAAGCCCTTTTCCGAACAAAGTCATCGATTACTTCGTTGTAGTCTGTTGTTTCTGATTATTCAGAACTGTTTTGTATCAATATGCTCTGTAACCATGCAAGTAGATTGGGGCATTATCAATGGGCAAGACAACATCAACAGCAGTTAGGCATTTATGTAACATTTCTGTGTAGATAAACAAATGATTTAGTTTCATACTTGTGATTCAGTTATTTTACTCCCTATTGAATTAATGTTATCGTACACACAGTCCTTTACATTGCAGTATGAGCGACCTATTATCAGGGTTTTTTTTTTTTTTTTGTAAAAACCTTTCACATTTTAAGCCCTTTATTAGGGACTGTTTGAAATTTGATAGAGTTTTTAAAGTGGGATAAAATTAACTGTTTTTCCTGTAGCGTCCAGTTCTTGTGCTTTCTGATCGTTGGTTTCCATTTTAGTCTGGCTTCCACCTTGAAAGCTAAAACATATAACACCAAACTATAGTAGAACACTATCAACATGAAATATGCGAAAGTTTCTCTCTATGTATATATTTTTTTTTTATTCTGATTAGGCCCTACATACTGTAACACAAACTGTAAGAGCTACTTTTAGTTTTAATTAACATACCTAATGAATTCAATTCCTATTAATATTTAACCATGAATTTGTCCAACTTCGAACTCCTTAAACCCTAAATATAAACATCTTTAAATTAATTATGAAAATTTCTAATGTATTGTGATTATTTGCAGGCTAATATTTGTACAAACTAAGGGCATATTCAAATTAATTTTGTAAGTTCCATTTTGTATTCTAACCACTTTTCAATATTTTGAGCCCATAAAAATCCTATTTAAAAAGTAATAGGTAAAAATGGTTGAGTTTACAGGGCAATTAGCGGTTTGTAGAGTAAACATGTGAAAGAATTTGGTCTTTCAGATCATGTAACCTTCAATGCAATTTTTAAATTTATATTCCTTATTATGGTTTTATTCTTAAATCTCGAGCATTGTGATGAAAAATATCGAATTAGTCCATAGCCTGTTTACCGTACTCACATTGTAACCTCACAATCATCACTATCCCATGAGAGAGCTGGCTGCACTCTTTTTATTATCACCGATTTTGTAGACTAGTAACGTAATATACTACTTCGATGTAAATACATACTTACTGACCTTTTGGCATTCTCTCACATACGTCATCCGCTTCCGCTTCTTCATCACTTTCGTAGAGATCAGGCAGGTCCTAATTATTAGAACTCCTTTGTTATTTTTTTGTTAAATCGTATCCTAAATTAAGTATTATCACGTATTTCTTATCAAGGTCAGGTAGTATTTCCACCCGCAAGCAAATAAGGTTGAACTCAAGTAACATGACTCTACAAGTCATTGAACTGTTCATCTTCACGTGAGAGCCATAATTGCATTCTTCGTGTGATTGTGTCTGCATACTTTAACATGCTTCTCTTCTCAGTTATAATTAATAATACGTATCAAATAAATGTTCATAACTCTGAATTAAAGTACAATCAAACCTAGGTCTATTCCAATATTGGATGATTCCAATAATGTTAAAAGCATGATTACAGATTGAATACTTCGTAAATGTTTATTTTGGGTATTTAGGAATGTAAAATATTGTTATTACTTGTAAATTTTATCAAGTACACTAAATATAGGTCATACAGAAATAACTATGCGTAACATAAAAGCATTTCATTAAATGGATGTTTTTGTAGTCTCTTTTACAAAACATGTGAGTTTTAACAAAAGTGTATTGGACCACAAAAGGTTCCAAGATGACAGGTCTGATTCTTTATTGAAATAGGATGCGATTTTTACTTCCATTGCAATCCAAGGAAAGTAAATATTGACTTAGTTTGTACTTTAAACATCTAAAATGATGTTATAGATATATGTAATTAGGTTTAAACCTAAATTGTTAAAACGTTTTAAAAAGAAATGTTAATTAAAAATACATAATTATTGTATTTAATGGTACTTTTCCAGCTATGTAACTTGCACAATATGCAAGATCTTGTTTAAGTAAGTAATTTATAATGCATTTTATTTTTATTATAATCAGTAAAATTTTTGATATTGTTTAACCAAATCTGTAATCGAAAGATAACGTCTGAACTCATATATAAAGTTTTATTGTAAACGTTAGTTATAAAAACAACAAACAAATTTTAAACTTTAGATCACAATTCGAACCATCAAATTTGAACCACAATTTTGAACCATCTAGCCTAGGTCAATTCGGAAGTAATTTTGTCATTATCTGTTTGATTCAAGTGAACCCTAATAGCTATTTGAAGTGTAAGAAACTGTAGAATACTCAACTGAATTTGTCCTAACTATTCTGATTTCGTTGTTGTGAAGTTTAACTAACAGTTTTTTTTTCTAAATGGTATATATTAGAAAGTGAGTAATTACATATTTGAGACCACTTTAAATGGCGAAGAATATGTATAGAACCACCTTCATTCGTGTTTTGAACTTAACTTTTCGCTACACTACAAAGAATTGTTTTCTTAATTAGAACATCATTTGGATATTTATTTATTGCAGTTAGGAACATTTCAAAACTCATAGCATTTTTAGGTTATGCCTTAATTTAAAAGTTAATATTTACTTTGTTTGTACAGTTTTTGGTGCTGAAAATTGAAACAGTTGAAAAAACAACACATCTTTGTCTGTTTACGTCGGCAAAAAAATATAGTTGACATTACTATCGCATAGTTAACATTATTTTTCCATATAACAATGTAATGATGGATTTTCGCAGGTGCATGTAACGAAAACACACAGTATTGTAGCGGAAATACGATTTATTTAATTAAATAAACTAAAAGACGTAACATGCAAACAATTCTATACAATCAGAAATTTAGTTTGTATATAAGAAAAGGTTACATTCAAGCCTATAATTGTTTTAAAATCAAGCATATTTGCTGGAAAGTTGCGATGTATCTGCTAGCATTCTGCTGCGTCTGCCAAATTAATATCAGAGATGTTAATGAGGAGGGTAAAGTTTAATTACAAACCTTGACACAATAGCTGCGTCATCTCTGACGTCACAATCTGTGATAGATGAGAACGTCTGCGTGTCTTCTGTTAACCGATTGTTACTGTTTGACTGCTATAGGCCGCTTAGTATTATACCTATTTATAATTGGTGTTGAGCTGGTTTAAGATCGGCCAAGAAATACCGTCATTCATCAGTAGTGGCGAACTACCGGTTTAAAGTCACTTGGGGCACGTTTTCCCATAAGAAATAACATGGGATCATTTTTTGGCCACTAAAACCAAAAATCCTGATCTTTGCCTAAATATCCCTATATAATTGTCAAACCTTATTTCTTACTTATTCCCCATAAATATATTCGATATTAAGCTAAAAAAGCTATTTCTTACATTTATTGACCCTTACAAGTGTAAATGTAGAGTAGAGGCAATAGGGCAATATGACATCACTTTAGGCACGTTTTCCCCATAAGAATAACATGGTGAGCTTTTTTTGACCACTTTTTTAAAAATCCAGCTCTCGGCCAATACAAGCCTATATAAATGTTCAATACCATTGTATAACTCCATTACTATTTCAAATCCATATCCATTCACATGTATATTCTCAAAATCATCAACTTGATAGTGCGAGGTTTGCACGCGAACTTGGGCGCGCTCCCGGCTCACGGCGCGCTCCCTTGGACATCCTTAGTGGAAATCCATGAGTTCTGGCTACTTGGGAACCCAAGCCATTTGACATACAATAAATCACCCTTTCTCCTAATTACCTTTTCTACTAAATACATGTCTTTATACTTGGTCTTTAACAACTCCTCTGTATAGAATCCTCCTCTGATTATATTACCATTTTCATCTTTCAAGATATAAGTCACAGGCTTTGTATTCTTTACTTCTGCTATTGTAAATAGTTCCCCTGTCCAGTTCGGAGTATAACCTTTACTAAAAACATGTTTATACTTGGAAATCCTCACACTATCACCTACCTTATATCTTGGCTTTTTAACTTGCACTACTTTAGAAGTCAACCTCTCATGCACATATTTACTATTCTTAATACTCACTTGGTTAGGCTTCATTCCTATGGATCTATGCACCTTATTATTATATTTTCGAATTAACTTTGGAAGTAAATCCAACCATTTATAACTTCCCTGGGCACTAAATTCCCTATATAACCAATTCTTTAAAGTTCTCTGAAACCTCTCCACAATTGCAGCCTTAGTTGTAGAAAAAGTGTGATAGTGATTAATATTTAATTTTTTCATTAGTTTGCTAAAATATTGATTAAAAAATTCTTTTCCATTGTCAGATTGAATGTTTTTAACCCCCTTTGGTAGAATGGTTTTAATGGCTTCTGTAACCACCAAACCCGTCTTATTCTTTAGTGGAGCAGCATAAGCTTTTTTAGAAAATGTATCTATTAAAGTTAAAATATATTTATTGCCAGAATTCTCTCTAGCATAGTTTTGCATATCAATTAAATCTATTTGTACAGTTTCGTTTATACCTAATACTTTAAAAGACCTTCTAATGAAATTCTTTCTTGCAGGCTTATGAAGTTCGTATGCAATTTCATTCATTTTTTATAACATCACTCTTTCCTTTTACTGTAAATATATTACCATTAGCCCCAATCAATAGATTATCTTCCATTCTTTTAAATACATAGTTTTCTGGTATATATGGTCTATTATCTATATACTTAAATCCGCTAAAAGATGTAGGGTCGGCAACTAATAAATCAGGATTGTATTCCATCAAATTAAATTTTCTTCCTGCATATACAAATTTTGATCCATCATAATACATAGCTTGTGACATTAAACAAATATCATCTAAATATTCCCCCTTTGGCAGATTCCTTATAAATTGTTTTTTGGCATCCCAACATTTTTCTTTTTTATCAAAAGTTATAGTCTGTTCTTTTGTAACACAGTCAGTGTCATCAATGGCAGGTTTAACACATACTAACCTTTTATTATTAAAATCCCAATAGCCTGCTTCCATTTTTGGAACTTGTGAAACATTCACAGCATCCTTACTATCTGTACCTTCTATCAAATTGCTAAGTTTCTGTTTCTTAGCATTCCAAACACCATTCTCTGATTCTAAAAATTCATAATTATTATCATCTTGAACAAATTTACCATCTTCTTTTCGTATTAAAGTCTGTTGTAAAGTGGGCACATCATTTAAACTTTCACCCTTTTCCACATTAGTAATTTTCCGTTTCTTAGCATTCCAAACACCATTTTCTGATTCTAAAAATTCATAATTATTATTGTCTTGTACAAATGTACCACCGTCTTTACGTATTAAAGTCTGTTGTAAAGTGGGCACATCATCTAAACTTTCACCCTTTTCCACATTAGTAATTTTCTGTTTTTTAGCATTCCTATTTTTATTCTTAGATTCTAAAAACTCATATTTAGTTTTACCTTGTAAAAAGACATCACCTTTTCTAGTTAATGTCTGTCCCAAAGTTGATACATCATCTACAAACTCCCCATCTTTAACATTACCAATTTTACGGTTTAAACAATTCCAACTATTGTCTTTTAAATTTAAAGTAGGTTCATGACTAGCCCTGGGTTCTGCAGGCTTATTATATGGATTATATAAACGATAAAATTTATCTATAAACATATTTTTATTTAATAAATAATACCACTTTCTCTCAATTCCTCAATAATGGAATCTATTTCATTATCCACTCCTGAGTTACCGGCTTGGCGACTTAGCCAAAGAAGTCTTAACCTATCTACAAGCTCATTAGGATCATCCCAATAAATATAGTCTATTTTATTACCAGTCACTTGTCTCAAACCTTCACCAACAGATTTAAATAGAGGTTTAATTATATTAAGATATTTAGTATGTCTATTACTTGAAATTGGTGCACCATCTTTGTAACTCTTTAAATGTCCATTTGTAGCTTCCAAAATTTCTTTATAATTTTGCAAATCAACCTGAGTATAATCCTCAGGTTCTTTTAAAGTTAACAACTGCCACAAACCTTTTGTCCCCTTGTAAGTTTTATTTGCAACTGTAACATCATCATTGGCAATATCAACTTCCTTATTTCCAATAAAAAATTTATTTGCTTCTCGTCTAATACCATATGTAGTGACTGTCATACTACTTTTACTGAGGTAATTTCCTAAATAGTCTGATGCTAAAAGACCAAAATCTAATTTCTGTGGAGTGGATTGCTGTAATGGTTGTAATGGTTGTAATCTTGGTATCATTGATATTCTAGATGGAGTCATTGGGAGTATCTCCATTTGAGGCCTTTCTATTTTACCAATAGATGCGATTTTTTTTAATTCTTGTAATGGCTCTATTAATGGTTGGAATGTTTGGAACCTCTCTTCAGCCTCTAGAAACTTGCCACGTTTTAAAGCTCTATATTTCTCTCGTATTTGATTTGCAGAGTCAACCAATTCTTGTTGAATGTTTTTCATCTTTTATTTACATTTTATTTATCTCATTTGACAAAGGATTGTACTCAAACACTTTATCATGTATTATCAAACAATATGCAGATGTATTTGCTGGTACATTTTCTGCAGTTTCAATCTCTAATTTAATATCAACAATTCCTTCCTTCACTGTTTCGTTCTGTCTAGAACAGTCTATTACAATTAGTGGATATTTCTTCATAAACTCAGCCCTACTAATCATAGGATCTGGGATAGTATTATAGTAAGTCTCTCTAAACCTCATAAACATCTCATAAGCTTTAGAGACATCTCCATTTTCAAAGTCGAGATTTAAATCACTATAAGGATAATATTCAGAGTTTAGAAATACTTTGAGATTTTTTAATTTACAGTGATCAAATTCATCAGTTCTTTTTCGTGCACTATTATCCCTAGCTGTTTGGAAACCAAATATAATATACCTAGGCTTCTCCAAACTTGAAGACGTCTTTACTGACCATGTATGTCTTGTGGTATTGGGATATGATGGAAGTTCATGCAGCTCTAAGCTTCTAAATGCAATTTGCAAATTTTTATTTTGCAATAACATCTTTTGTAATTGTAACTTCTCCCCATCTGATGGTATTACATGTGGCATTACCCATTGAATTGAGTTAAGTGTAATTTTGGGAATCACATCAACAGCGCCACTGGCTGGAGCACTAGTGGTTGTTAATATACAATTCAAATCATTTTTCGATCTTTTCAACACCAATTCTTGTTTGACATTTACTAATACCTTATTAAAATCCTCGAATACACCCATTAACAGCTCTAATGGCAAACATGTACTAAACTTGCCACCTTTATTGAACTCTTTCAAATTCGTGTCAGAATCAAATGCCACATTTGACAATTTAGTTGTTTTATTGTAAGAGCTCAATATTTTCATAAGACTAGAAATTCCTGGGTTTCTTACAATGTCTATTTCTTTACCTGCAACTTCGTATCTAATTTCATCAAATAAGAATGCAAATGCATTATTTATAAAATGACCTTTATCATGATTTTCAATTTCTCCCTTAATATACAGATAACTCCTACATGGGAGAGTTAGCAAATCTTGATTATTAATACATATTCGAATTTCATCAGAATTATTTATTGCTATAGTGTTGTGGGGAACATATGAGTGATTTGTAATTTTAACCACACTATCGTCGAATTGGGATTTCCCTGTAACGTCTAGAAAATCTTCCATTTTTATTAATAGAAAATTTTAACTTTAGTCCTATTGATTTTAGGAACCTAGCATTTTGTACACTTATAGATAAATTCTTATAAATTCTCATATCTTTTTTATATGACAAGTAATTGTAGTTTCTTCTCCGTTAAAGTCAATTGCCTTGTCATGTTGATCGGCAAATGTAATACTGACAACATCTAAACTTCTCTTATTTACAGGAAAATATATAATATTTCTTGGAACCTCAATAATTTTGTAGCCAGGAGGAGCTTCTGGATAAAAGCTATGTATGGTGTGTGATTTGTTGCCATTTAAATAGGACCCGTTTGCAATATTACATTTTACTCTAATCACATTTACATTATTAATGTTTATTTTATTTGTAGATTCAAACTGAACACCAGGAGTAGAAACACCTTTAAATCCTAATAAAATAGACCCTAAACATGGTTTTGTAAAATCAAACACGTGGCTAGAAAGTAATGTCGCTTTCATAGTTTTATTATTAGCTGTAAGGAAAAAGTCTGGGATTTGCTTTTGAATTTCCTTTGCAAGCTCAACCACCTCATATGTTCCTTCAGAAATTTCTATTGTAACTGGAGCATTGTGATCATAATAGAAAACATCATCACCTTCTCCAATGGTTAATTTGTTGCCTTTAAGTTGATTTAATTTTGGAATAAGCCCTTTGAATAAAAGTTTGGATTTAGTATTAATTAATGCTTCTCCATTTTTATCTACTATAACTTTAAGTTTTCCATTTAATAACTGGTTTAAATCATCAACTGAGATCTCTCCTTTTGGTAATGTCATTTTCTCTACTTTGTAATATGTTAAAGTATTAAGTGGTTTTTTAACATTAAATATGGAATTATAACTTTGAAAATCTACCAATCCAATTACATAATCATCATTTAATTCTATGGGAGGAAAGAACACTGACTTAAGCTCTGGCTCTGTACCCGAAAATGTTATAGTAAATGAATCCATTTTTATAAAGAAATATTTTTTATGAATGATAAACATAAAGTTCCACAAATAGAACTATTTAAATCTTGTATTTGATCGGTTGTATAGTAGATTTTATATCCCTCAAAATATTTAATTACTTCTTTTGGAGGTTGGATTCCAAATGGGTCAAAATAAATTACAATATCTTTATTTTTACGATAAGCTGTCCAATGTGTGCCAGATGAACTGTCTAAATTAACTATTCCGCACTCTTTTACTCTTGGTGTTAGATTTTTTAGCTCGTTTTTTAGGTACACCCCCCTGAAGTGAGGCACGTCTTTTGCGGCCTCTAACAGCTGGTAGTTGTCCATCTTTTTTATTAAATTTTAATCCCATTCCCATCTTTGCTTTTGCCTTCATCAAATTTGTCACGGCATAAGCAGCAGCTCTTTCGGCAAGACTTGCGTCCTTGGCCGTTACTCTAGTCCAAGCTATGTCTGCTAATCTCATGTCTGCTTTGTTCCGAGCAGCAGTATTGGGATTATTCATGTAGAATATGTCATGCTCTTTACAATAAGAGTCTAGTTTATTTTTTGGAGGTACATTTATAGCTATATTCTCACGTACATTCGTTCCAGGTCCACAGTACTGATATGATGGTATGTGAAGTGGGAATGGAAGGTTATTTATAAGAGTATTCAATAACCCTCGACCCCTGTAAGGTTTTAGGAATAACCCTTTGCCCTTTTTACATGTTTTCTTACTATCATTTTTTACCATTTTTATTATATAAAAAATGTCTTTTATTCAACAAAAACATAAATTTAAAATAGTACATACTAAGGAAAATATACCAAAGAAGTTGGGTCTATTTCCTACCAATATTCGATGTGTTATTTGTGGTCCAAGTGGAAGTGGGAAGACGGTTATAATTTATAACTTAATTGTAAGAAAGGAAGGATTAAAATTTACAAACTTATATTTAATATCTAAATCTTTAGAACAAGAAAAATATAAAAAAATAATTGAAATATTTAGTTTGTGTGATGAAGTGAAATTACACACGTTTACTGACTGTGAAATCACACCAAATGATGTAAAATCACAGTCAGTTGTTGTATTTGATGACATAAATAGTCAAAATATTACACAATTTTTCTCAATGGGTCGACATAAAAATATTAACTGTTTTTACTTGTGTCAATCTTACAGCAAAGTACACAAACATTTACGTGATAATGTAAATTTCCTTATATTATTTAAACAAGATGATTTAAATTTAAAACATGTATATAACAATCATGTTGGTAATGACTTTTCATTTAACCAATTTAAAAATCTCTGTCATCGATGTTGGGATAAAACTAAATATGGCTTTTTCGTAATAGACAAAGAAAGGTCAAAGAATAATGGCAAATATAGATTTATGTTTGACCAATTCTATCAAGAGGATGGTAAGGGTAAATAAATAAAAGACTGGAGTTTTTTAACATTTGTATTTATTATATATCTACACATACAATTCATGTTTGATCAATTTTATAATGACCAAGAGCAAGAGTATTGATGCCATCTTCCAGAATAAACCTCTTGTCATCGTCAAAGGATAGTACTTTCTTGTTCATGGTCAAGGTTTGAAGATGATGATTTGTAGATTTAATTCTTGTCACATTCTCATAGTAATCTTGCCCAGTTGCAAGACAGTTCAAATAATGTTGATGTCTAAGGAGATGTTTAACTGTAGCACCATCAGCTCCTTTAGCTTTCTTCACCTCTAAAGCTTGTTTATCGTCTTCATATAACCATTTTAGAGGAATGTAAGAATATAACTTTGGTCTTAAACCACAATATTCATACATAATATGACCATCTAATTCATCTTTAAACTTGCCAGTGACTTTTTTATTTTTATCAGAGTATAAGAAATGGTATTTACTATATCCAGAGGTATCAAAATAGTGCAAGTCATGTTCTATTTCCTTGTAAAAATCCTGTGTAACAATAGAATACATTAAAGAATCTGTATCTGTCATTAGAAATCTTTTATTCTTAAATTTTGACATATAATTATAGTGGAAATCATACATTATTACTTTACTAATATCTAAAATGGTCATTCCCAAATATATCGGTTTATTAAACTTTACAACTAATTTATTTAAATGTATAGCATGTAAATTGTTATCAAACTTTTTGCTACAATCAAACCTTGGATTAGTGACATATTTTGTTAATAGTGACTCATCCTTGAGATATATATCACGAAACTTGCGTTGGTTCATGATTGTTCGACCAAAGAGACTATTATTTAGCAATTCAACTTCTAAAATGTAACCAAACTCATCATTTTGATTATATTTGTAGTCTATCTCATTAGTCCAACGGAATTCATCCACAGGCAGTGGCTCGCACATTGCTGTAGAGTATAGTGAGTTACAATCTAAATATATTAAATAGACACTCTCTTGATTGGGATCATAATGTTCGCCCATATATCTATTATTGGCTTTAGCGTAACGTGTAGAAATCATACTGACTCCTCCTCTGATTGCACTTTCAATGAACAAATGCATGTCAATATCTTGAAATAATTGTAATTTTATACCAATCATTCTAAGCAAGGCCTCCCATGTTAGTCCTGGAAGTGAATACATATGTACGGGGTCAAGTTTATAATCCTTCAAACACAGGTCTCTAAATGTCTCAAACACATCAGCCAACAGCAATACATCTGTTTTAAGATATAAATCATGATATTCTTGTAAATTGTTTATATTAAAATGGGTACAGACATGTTTTGCATGTTCATATTCGATGGGGGAGATATGTTCTTTAGTTAGAGTACTATAGAATGCTTCAATGGGGGGTAGAGACTCTGCAAACTTATCTGGTCCCGTCATATATTCATAGGGATATACACCTTTACGTTGTAGTAGTGGATTTTGTATGAATCTAAATTTATTTAAATTGGAAGCCAATTTATACAATGGAAGGGACAGAAAGTTGTATGAATCTAAAAATACTAAATCATCTACAGAGAATGATATATATTTTTTCCATATCTTTAGCTATACAATTTAATTTACGATTATATTTTCCCAAGTGTTGCATTATTAAATGTCCATCGTAATTTTTCAAGTTAAGGAAGAATATTGGGATTTTCTTTGTTACTTTATAGTTTAAATTACAATCATTGTGGGCAGCTCCACGGTATTGACCAGATGAATGACAATGATCTCGCACCCTATCAAAATATAGGGGCTTTTCACAAATGTGACAATGCGTTGAGTTTTGGAAAGATACCTCTTGCTCAGGAGTCATTACTAGGGGAATATATATCGCCATTTGACGTTTAATGAAGTCATAAGTCTCAAATAACCTTTTGAAAAACACATCCATAACATTTGCACCACTATATAACTCTTCAGAAATAATCTTAGAATCTCTCACTAAGACAAATGCAAATCCAGATGGAGTATGATTGTTAGAGTTTATAAAGCATTCAAAATCTGCATAAATCACAAATGGAGCTTTAAGTTGATATTTATAATTTTTAAATTGTAATGTATCTTGTTTAGACATTTCCACTCGTTGAGCATCAAAATTTTTACAATATGTTATGTGACGTTCTAATATATCATTAGTGTAAAAATGTTGTAAACACAACTTACAAAAATGCTTCTTATGGTCATCTTTTGTAGAGTGGAACATTAACTTATCAAAATCACGAATTAAACAGTAATGTGATTTACGACCATCTTGTAATAACAATAGATCTACATGAGTATCACTATTTGGTTTGGTTGTTCTTAATGGATATATGAATTTCTGGTCTTCAACCCCAAATACATTAACACTTATATTATTTTGTCTTTCAAATTGATCTATATCAGATATTTTTACGGGATACTTTATGTTTGTCATATTTAACTGACTTTCATGGGGTAGATAATTAGAGACCCTTTCAGCATTTTCATTTATACAATTCCTTGGATGTAAAGCTGCTAAAATTGGCCAAAGGAAGCATTTATTATCAGCATTTTTTATATTTAAAACTGCATGTTTCGATTGAATAGTTTTTGGTGTGGGAATATATGACTTTGGAGTTAAGGGCTTATACTTGTAAACGTGCAACTGCCAATACTTAGTATAGTCATATATCCATCCACTACCTTGGGCTTGGTATTTGTGTATAGAAGCATCAATCTTTAAAAGTGCATTTTCAATTTGAGACTTTAAATCTCTCTTCTCAATAGTTAAGGTAGTAAGGCTTCTAAAATCTGCAATACATTCTTTTTCATTAACTAATTTTCCATTTTGATCCATTGAATATTTTATAAATTTGATTCTCCTAACTAAAGTCCATTTTATTGGCAGAGGACAAGACTTCAGAGTACTTTCAAGGTCAGCTCTAATCGATTCACCAACAAATTTTATCATTGTGTATGGACATTTCATGCAAGAATTGGCGTGTCTTTTAAAATGTCCAACAACATTTCTTTTACAAAAATTACTACTCTTGTGTCTTTGTAATATATGTGATTTTAAAGCCACATTATTATCACAGATTAAATTGCAAACCTTGCACAGTTTCACCTTCATTTGATGAATTACCTTGTAGTGGCGAATCAGGTTACTTTTGGTGGAGAGCGACACGGAGCAGTGTTGACAGGTGGGCCTCATGGTCCAGAATGAAATATCACCCGAATGTCACTTCTATTTATAGACTTTTCGAAAATTTCAAAAATTTTTAACCAGAAATTGTGAAATTTTAAAAATTTTTAGCTAGAAATAAAAAACTTTTAAACAATTTAACTAGAAATTATTTCAACGGGAGGTCACCCACCCAAGGCTTAATCAAGAGCTACCACTAGAGACGAGAAAACCAACCATGAGTCGGGAGCGAGAAGCCTGACCATAAGTCGCATACATCATGAGCCGGGAGCGCGCACGAGTTCGCATACAAACCTCGCACTATCAAGTTGATGATTTTGAGAATATACATGTGAATGGATATGGATTTGAAATAGTAATGGAGTTATACAATGGTAATTAACATTTATATAGGCTTGTATTGGCCGAGAGCTGGATTTTTAAAAAAGTGGTCAAAAAAAGCTCACCATGTTATTCTTATGGGGAAAACGTGCCTAAAGTGATGTCATATTGCCCTATTGCCTCTACTCTACATTTACACTTGTAAGGGTCAATAAATGTAAGAAATAGCTTTTTTAGCTTAATATCGAATATATTTATGGGGAATAAGTAAGAAATAAGGTTTGACAATTATATAGGGATATTTAGGCAAAGATCAGGATTTTTGGTTTTAGTGGCCAAAAAATGATCCCATGTTATTTCTTATGGGAAAACGTGCCCCAAGTGACTTTAAACCGGTTGTTCGCCACTACTTTCATCACCTGGATTTAGAATGGACTTCAAAGATTGCTCAGCTGCTCATTTAAAAGAAAAGAAGAAAATACTATTTGGAACAACTGTTGCCGATCACAGAAGATCTGGTTTCTCTAAGCAGACATTTACTAGACCTCATGAAATCATGCTATGCAGAATTTAAATTTAATTAGAAACCCTCTGTTGATCCATATCGGGCGAAGCGGCCAAGCTCACTACGAAAAAAAGGAACTTTAACTCCTATTGAAGTTAAACTTCCCAACAGACTGAAACATGAAAAAGTCCCTCTGATAATAATTCCAGACTGTCAAAACGCCATCGCATTGTTATAACTTAAAATGTCAGATATCACAACAGTAAAAAGTAACAATCCATACCTTTTTCTTGTCAAAAATTCAGACAAACATATGAGGGGTGATCGATGTTCGCACAAAATGTTCAATGATGCTAATTTGCAAGCACCAGGTAGAATTACTTCTACAAGATTGAGGGAGTATACGGCAACAGTCATTCTGTTATTTGATCTCACAGAAACAGAAACAGGAACTGATTAGTTAGGCATCTTTGCCATGACGATAGAGTCCATAGGGAATAAAACAGTTAAGTTTACCAAAATATGTAGAATACTCCTGGCAGTAGACGAAGGATGGGCCAACGAGTTTTCTGTGAAACAACTCAATGAAATTAACTAATAAAAACGTTTTAACATACAGTTGCAACATACTAGACAAGAAGAAGACTGGCTAAAATTACTGTGGACAAATTAAAGTGGGGATGGACCTCTTTAAAAATATGTTGCCCCTAGCATTTGGGTATTTGAACGAGGAGTGTTTTGCATATTTCATAAACTAACCATGAATATTGTAAATAGCATCTGAGGTATGCGATTCCGTATTGATGCAAGAGTTAAGTAGTCACTCATTTTTTTATGAATTCATCGCCGCGTGCCGTGGACTATGTACCCAGCCAGGGCGAGGATTAGTGAACCTTTTTTTGGCAGTGTTGGGAAAGCTACTTTTAAAATGTTAATTTGCTACAGCTACTGCTACATTCTCAAAAAAGTAGCTTAGCTACAGCTAAAATTACATGTCCTAAAAAGTAGTTAGCTACAATGAATTTTAGCTATAGCTACAATTTTAGCAAATTTTCAAATATAGTTTTTACTATAAGCACATTTGTAAAACTAATTTAACATTGCATAAAATAAATTGTGGAACTCCAAATTATGTCCATTTCCTCACAAATAATTCAAAATATACTGGCCAAACTTATACTACCTTTATATAAATGACCTTGATAAAAATTTCCTATGTTATCTTACATTTTGCAAATTGTACTCCAACAAACTTGAGTGCTTAAAAAGGTCCTGAAATTGTCTTTCTCAATTTAAACATGCTGAAAATGATACTTCAACAAAAGTTGATGTTCAAAATTGCAGTCGGTTAATTTGGGCCTTCTTGACCCAAACACATTCTACCAGCACTGAACAACCGTTCAACTAAGGCATTGGAGGGAATTGGTGTATGGGCCTGCTTGACCCAAACACATTCTACCGGCACTGAACAACCGTTCAACTAAGGCACCGGAGGGAATTGGTGTATGGGCCTTCTTGACCCAAACACATTCCACCAGCACTGAACAACCGTTCAACTAAGGCACTGGAGGGAATTGGTGTATGGGCCTGCTTGACCCAAACACATTCCACCAGCACTGAACAACCGTTCAACTAAGGCACTGGAGGGAATTGGTGTATTTAATTTAATGGATGTTTTCCTAATAAATTTTTTAACATGCAAACATTTAAATGACTTAACAACTCCTCTTTGAGGAATGTATCGAGCTCCTGATGCCAATTGCCTGGCCCTTCCGAGTGGTCTTCAAAGTTGAAAAGGTTTTTACTAAGGCTAGGATCAACAAGATCATCATCTAAATCCACTTCTGGTAAGGTTTCTATGTGTTCGTTGGAGTCATTGTCTACGTCATCATTGTTAGGCCATTTAAATTTGTTTTCGACCAATTTCTTTTCAAGGAACTTAACAGTCACATTTCTTCCATCGTCTTCACCGTTGTTTACAGACAAAATCTGTCCCACAAAATGCTTCCTTTCACCATTCGTTACATATTGGATAACGACCCACTGGCTCTGATGGCGTCTTTCCATTGTCCAAGTCAAGCGGTAGTGGTGGTTCTGCGGGGGATTCTTCATCGTCTAGAGGTAGGACGCATAGATCTTCTGCAACGTCGTCGTTGTCATACATATCTTTCTTGGGGGGCTCACCTCGTTTTTTTTTCCTTCACTTCTTCTTTGTCCTTCTTTTCCTCAGAGTTTTAAATAACTGTCTGATAAGCCGGGTTTACACGATGCCAGTTAGCGAGACAATTTTCTTTGCCAATTGGCATCACGTGGTTGTGGAATTGTCATAGGTCAGTCAAGTTGAACGATAACCTGTTCACACGTGGCCGACAATTGCCTAGGCATTAGACAGTGAAACATGGCCGAGTGCTCATCGTCTGTCGTGTCCCGCGAGGAATTAAATATAATGTATTTAATGTGCCAAGAATTTATTAGTGAGTCTTGTAAAGAGTTACAGTAAGAGTTAAATAAGAAGGGGGAGTGGACAAGGAGATGGTTTTAAAAAGAAACAGTCACGGTGCGTCAGCTCAATTGATAAGAAAACTGCGTGTGGAAGAAGATCCTTTAGAATATAAATCATGTTTAAGGATGAGTCCTGAGAGTTTTGAGTAGCTTATTCATTATCCCTTGTTAGCGTTCCTTTTGTCATTATGTCCTTTATAACGTTGAACCACTTGAGGGTTGGCACATATACATCCGCTGATCCACATCCGGACTTGGCAATTTTTCAGTTTATCCATCTCAATGTTAAACGCACCGCGAAAAGACTTTATTTCAGCTAAACCAAATCCTTGGACGTTTAAGTTTTCCGAAATTGCGGCGGGTTCCGTTTTTTAGCGTTTTTCTCTCTGTATAGGTCGTCTGACACATGCGTTCTTTGTTTTGCTACGAAGAACCGGATGAAACAACACAACAAACGCTTCGAGTGACACAAGGGAACTAGTGTGCAACTGTCAAAAGGCCAGACAGCGCTACCGGCCTACACCGTTTACACGGCGCTATTTGTCGTGACAACTGGATTTTTGAGGGTTTGGGGGCCTCTTTGTCGTCAGTCTACTCCTGGAAACGACTGAATTTCGGGGCAAATGTGTGGGCAATTGGCAAGCGCCTTTATCTGTAAAGAAAAAAACAGAAGAATTAATTATCAAGAATTTTTATTAGCAAAAAACATTATATGCCATAGATTTGATCAAGAAACACTAGTTTAAAATACAAAATACATCTTACCTAGTAGGCTAGTAGAACATGCTTTAAAAAACAACCAGTCATGCACAGCAAAGTAAGTGTCACTTTAGACAACAAGAATTAAATATAGACCGTCAGCTGTGCTGCGGTTACCATAGGTTCTGGCGCACACTGCTGGGAGCGCCATTTAGTTAGGCCTACAGGCTACATAGCTTTCAATATGGATGCACTTGTATTGGATTTTATGTATAATAAACCAAATCTTTTTTCATGAAACGTGCTATCCCCTTCTTCCTAGCAGATTCTATTTTCCTAGAGTCTCTTACAAATAGCTCAATAAACTGATTTTCTTTTTTAGCAATACAACTTTGTAAGTCCTTAAAAGAGGAAAATTGCAAACTCATGGTTATCAGTACATCACAATAAATTATAATTGCTGATAAAAGTAAAAATTATAATAATGTTTAAAATTGTGTGCCTCATAATTAATTATAGTCAACAACAGTTTGAAATCTAAACTCGAAATGTAAAGATTGTTGCCAACCAGCAATGTCAACTCCAACAGGGACTGGGACTTGAATTGGAACTCGGAGCGAATCCAAAGGCCGCTGACACTAACGAAAGTGACGTCATGGTCTGGACGTTCTATCTACTGGTATTACGCATAGATGTAACCGTAGCCACAGCGATTTTGTTAATTATTAAGCCTAGGAAGAGCTTTCAGTCATTTTGAAAAGGAAATAATAAGGCCCATAACTTATTAAATATAAACCAAAATTATTGTGGATGAGTACAGTTTTATTTTAAACCTATGTTATCTAATCAATAAAAGGTTACAGTTCCTGCAGACGTGGGTTTTGTGTGTTACGCCAAATATATTGTCGTCATCAGATCCAGAACTTGAAACTTAAAATATTGATTCTTTGACACATATGGTCACGTCAGAGTTTAAAATCGAACACATACACAAAACGAAAATTAAATACATGTACTATGTTATCTACCTAATTAATATACTCATTATTCATTATTATTAAAAATCTTATTGGGCTGAAAGATAGGCCTGATGGCCTAAACATTATGAAGGTCAAAGGAATTCAACTGAAGAAAAGTTAAATTTCACTTATCAGATACTTTATCAGTCTATTGGAATGTATAATAAGATTGATAGGCCCTCAATAAAGCAAGCTTTGACTTGAAACTTGAGTGGGTCTTATATTAAAATTTACTACACCATTAGTAAATTTACTAAAATTTACTAATTGGTAATTTACTAAAGATAATCTATCTTTGACTGCCAATGATATTGCATAAGTTATTTTCGTCCATTTTTTGACCACTGGACGACCTCTAGTAGGGATAGAGTAGGCCTGCAAATAAGTGAACTTAAATAATTAAACTTATTCATTGATAGCCTACTTGGTTAATTTCTTATTGAAAACTAGAACTAAGAACTAAGAACAGGAAAATACAATGAAGGTCTATTAAATCATATGTGACAGAACGATTAACAAGGGTTCCCTGACAGCATATTTTGGGAACTGTAAAAGTATTTAAATTGAGTAAAAAAAAACAAAAAAATTATAATTGTTAAATATAGCCCCAACATCCCCAACCTTAAACCTCCATTTTATTGATCCAATACCAAATAAGAAATCAAATTCTAAATACTAAATATCTGTTACAGCTAACAAAATTACAAACATTTAACTTACAACTACGGTACCATAAAGTACACAGAACTAAGTAAAAAACCTAAGACAAAAAATTCCGGTGTAAACAAACCTTAGAGATATATTAAGATACGCAAAGTTCACTGGAAATATAAAATAGTAACCTAATAAAAACGTATAACGGTTAGACAAACTATACAAAATTTTAATCACAGTTAACTGGATAAGATACTGTATATATATATATATATATATACGGTAAACTAAAAAACCCTATAACAACTAAAATAAACTTACAAAACGTGTAAACACAGTTCACTAAATAACTAAATAATTTTATATAACCATACAAAATAAACATTAACTGTAACAACTTCAAAAACTTAAAAAGATACTAATTGTAAGCAAGGTTCGCTGAAAAATATGTAACCTAATAAAAACTTATAACAACCTAATCACATTTAAGAAGTGAATAAAAGGGTCTTCACCAGCCAGTTTGACATCACGGTGGTACAAATACTCAATCAAATGCGTAGCTAAGTCTTCCGACTTCGTCCCAGTTTTGAATGAACGTATGACAGCACGCCACGACGACTCGATGGTCTGCGTATTCGCTGACGTTATGGGATCGATAAAGTTTGCCGAGGGGTTGACGGTAAAATGGTGGTAACCACTAGCCGATAAATTAAAATAACCTTTCCACAGATCCGATACAAGAATTGTCCCCAGTTTTACATGTTTTAATACTAACGGTATTAGCGTTGCTGCATCACGTTTATTTTCTGGGCAAATCTCAATTCTGTATCTGCCCCCCCTTCTTTCCCTTCTTGACGTGTCAACGTCCACATTTAATTCAATCATCCCTAGAATCCAGACTCCTTCAACCAACCTACCTTTATTGAATTTCCTTTTGCCTATTTTGCACTCGTATATTTCCACCACTACCCCGTCACCCCCTAACAGTTCCTCTTCCTCATATTTGCTATACATATATATTGTATATGTAGTCAAAGCAAACCTCCCTACAATATGATAACCAATCAACGATGGTTCTCATACTTGTTTGCGATGTTGCAGAGCTAGTCTCCCTGATCAAAAAGTCATAATTCACAACATTGGTGCAAAAGAAATAAACTACTGTTAAAATGTTGATAAGGCCAAACTTTGCACTTTCAAAAAAGTATGTTCCAGAGCGTTTTTTCTGAAATCATGTCCGCCATTAGCACTTTTTTGGCATCGAAATTTGACAGAATTGTCGCCGCGAATTAGGGGTTTCGTTTTGTCCCCGTACACAACACAATTAGGATTTTCTGGTATCAATTGTTTTTCCTGGAGGAAACTTACACAATTCTCAATCGAACAGAACACATTCTGGCACAAATACCAAAAATTTATAAAATTAGAGTCACGATCCACTTCCATTTTTATAAGCTGTCCAGCACAGGATTAGGAATGTCAAACTCACTATCATGATCTATAGTATCAAAGGTCACATCTATATTGTAGACCTACTACCCAAGTTAAATGACGAATGAAGAGCAGATATTTAGGAAGGAATAATAATAATATTATCTTATAACGATTGACGGCTTATTGCTTATAACCCCCAAATCACCTAAAACGTCTTTGAAACGATTTGAAACTATTCCTTGACCTTAAAATTACAACTTTGTTAAGGATTGTTTAGGAGGCAAGGCTTCCTTTGCTTACTAATTAAATATATCAGCAATAGTCCAAAAACTAACTGGTAAACTTTAGGGGTTTGTGATGAAATGAGGGAATAAAATACATAAAATACTTTATTAATAATTGATGTAAAAAGGAAAGATATTAAAACATTAACACTTCAAACTGTGAACATATCAGAACAACATAATAATAATCACAAGCAGCTGATATAAAAAGATACATTAAAAAGATATTTGATTATATAGTACTAAACAAAGTAATACTATATAAAATTCTCAACATTCCCCCTTAATCAAACATCTTTTTAGCGAATTTCCCATATAGGGAATAAGCTATTACCGTAGTACTCATAGTAAGACCTGGACGCGGGACCGATTTTTTTTTCGTTTCGAGGTCCCTAGAGACCAAAAACACCATCCGTTCAAATTCATATATAGTCTATATATATATATATGTGTGTCCGTTAGCACGATAACTCGAGCAAAAATGATCCGATTTTGATGAAATTCGGTACAAACGTGTAAACCTACGTTTATTCGAACGAGTTCGCGATCCAGCATGATCGGACCATGGGAACGGGGGTTTACGGGGGGTTTTATGGGGTAAAAATAGGTTTTTCGCATTTTTGACCCAAAAAACATAAAGTTTAGCAATTTATTTCCAAACCATTTTGTAGAGCTTAAAAAAACAAATAATTTAGTATATTGAAGCCTTATTATGCGCCTAATGGTTACGGAGAAAATTCAAAAAAATTGTAAATTTAAAATTCCCATGTTATTCTTATGGAGAATAAGTAAACTGTTGTAGTTTGCTTGTTTCATATTTTGCCCAAATTTGGAAAATGTTTTTATTTCTTACTAACTATTGACATTTTACATAAAAAAAACACTTTTACCCCCCCCCCCTGTTGCAGCAAACCTAAGTATGTGTTAAACTGGTTCTATTTAAATAGGGAATAAATGTGATATTTTAAAGGAGACAATTTAGTGTAAATCCAATCAGGAAATTGGAAATTCGCTTAGTCTGCAGGTTTGCTGTGGCGGGGGTATTATACTTATAGATTGTAGTATTCATTTTTTAAATCTCCAAGCCATTCTTAATGGTATGGAAAATACGTTGGTACATTTATTTAGAAACTAAATTTCTTTGACACAAGAAGTCAGCTGCACTGCTGCATATCATCTTTCATTTAGATGGCTTGAAGGATATCTATAGTAAAAAATATATCCACGCTCAATGATGCAGGGTGAAATCACAACTCAATGGACATTTTAATACGTTTTATAAACATATATCACTTAACATAGCACAAAGTACACATTTTTATATCAAATATAATCAAACGTAAGATAACAAATCCATATAAATATGCAAATCTATTCTAAAGAACCCACAGATACAGTAATAGTGTGATGTCTGGAATGTAAAATTAGATAAATAGAGAGCTTCGAACATCACTGGCAATTTGTAGCTATAAAAGAAAGTCTAGACAATTATTCAAACAAAATTAAAATTAGTTTTTAAAGCAGATTGTATGATCATAAAGATTCACGTTTCCGAGGCAAAGACTTTTTTAAACTCTACATGAGGTACTACAAATGGAAAATAGAAAGAAAAGTGCTGAGTATGAATGATTTTAATTTTTCTTACACCGATTAATAAATGTTAACAAAATCAAAACAGTTTATTTAAAAAAAAATTATAAACATGTTCATTTTTATTTAAAAATGTATGGAGGTAACCGGTTTTATTATAGTCGATTTCTGAGATCCAATAGAATTATTTTCAAAGCTTTGCACTGTTTTAGCATTTACTGTTGGGGTTGTCGCAATACTTGGGGCGGTGCCCGCATCTTATGCATCCCCCAGGCCTGCTTTTGGCCCAGCAGACCAGAATTTGGCAAAGGCTCCTGCAAAAATAATTATTTTTTGTGGAAATGCTGACACAAAACTTTAAACTTATTTTCAATAGGCACAAGTAAGTAAGTAACAAGTAAGGCTATGCCTTTTAAGTTGGCAGACCTAAGTTACCCAAATGATTTATAGTGAATTCGGCATAGATCAGCTAACTTAGTCCTACTTAGTCTTTTTAGGTCATTGAATCTATCACTACATTAGCCCTATAATCTTGCTATACATGCTATGACGGACCTATTCAATGAAAAGAACCAAAATTGTATTTTACTTGTAGATGCTTCAAATGCGTTCAACGCCTTGAGCAGGCCTTTAACTCTGTGGAATGCTAGGGTTCTTTGGCCTCGTTGCGCTCGTTTCCTATTCAATACATACCAAGGCTATGCAACCATTATGTTTAGAGGAAGCAATAAAATCATCCTTAGTCAAGAAGGAACCACTCAGGGAGACCCTTTAGGCATGCTAATGTATGCAATTGGCATATTACCTTTGGTAAAAAAACTAAAAAGCCTAAATTGGAAGCAAAACTGGTACGCTGATGATTCTGCATGTTTCGGTGAAATACTTAAAGTTAGAGAATGGTTTAACGCTTTACGTGTTGAAGGGCCAAAATGGGGGTATTACCCAGAACCCAAGAAAAGTGTATTGATAGTAAAACCTGAATACAGGGTGTCTCAGACCACCCGGCCGGCTTGTATAGCTCCAATATGAAAGCAAATGGAAACCTAACTGCAACTGGAACCCCCTATTTTGACCCCAAGGAATTCAGCTAAATTATTTTCAACCCCAAAAAAGCACCACAAAGGGCAGATTTTGGGGGGTGGGGGTGGTTTTTGGGAAATTTTCAAATGTAAAGGGGGGTCGTGTTATACCTCTTTTTAAAGGTCCTTTAGTCCTGAGTATTTCAGTGGAAAAAGATTTAAATTATCTTCATCCCTATTCACAGGGTGTTCAAAAACGTACAAAAAATAGACCTTTGAACTACTTTTCACTGTAAAGATGTGGAATTTCGTGGGGGGTTGACAATTTTGACAACACTTTAATTAATAAATGAGCTTTCAAAAAACTCTGGTTTTAACCCTTTTGCTATCTTTTTACTTATGTTACGCATTTTCAAACTTTTTCAAGTTTCGAAAGCTGTTATCTCAAAAATTTCAAATGGCAACATGGGTTTCATTACAAATCACATTGTAACCCTTGAAATTTGCTATAATTTTTGTATTTAATGTTTTTTGGTATCTTCATTGGTTAAAGAGATATAGCCAAATTAGTGTATTTTAATGTTTTATTAAATGGTATTCAAAGTGTTTGCTGTTGTAAATGTACACGTCTAGGTCTCAATTAAAACTAATTATGTTAAAAAATTAAAATACTACCCAGATTGTTAAACTTGGAGGATTAATAAAGGAAAAAACACAACTGCAAATATTCTTAGTTATTTTACAATTTACAAAATTCTAATAGTGCTTTGAATGAATACCGTCTATAAATGCTACTGGTAAATAAAAAATAATCACCATGAAATCAATGAGCGTGTGCGTGAAACTGGTCACTTTTGATCAGATAAAACAAATTATAAGGAACTTACTGGATCTGTACGAGAGGTGAATGCACCTTCGGTAGGAAAATAGCAATACGGTACCATAATAGTGGAGAAGAAGTACTACGTACATAAACAGAGTTGGGGTTTGCATGGAACAAAATGGAAGGCAATTTAAGCATTTGTAGAAGTCCATCGGTATGTAGGCTATTAATGCTGATTCAAACAAATTATTCATTCAAAGCACTATTAGAGCCATGGAATTGTAAAATAACTAAGAATATTTTCAGTTGTGTTCTTACCTTTATCAATCTTCCAAGATCAACAATCTGAGTACTATTTTATTTTTTTAGACAGGATTTTTTTAATTGAGACCTAGAGGTGTACATTTGCAACAGCAAACACTTTGAATACCATTTAATAAAACATTAAAATACACTAATTTGGCTATATCTCTTTAACCAATGAAGATACCAAAAAACATTAAATACAAAAATTATAGCAAATTTCAAGGGCTACAATGTGGTTTGTAATGAAACCCATGTTGCCATTTGAAATTTTTGAGATAACAGCTTTCGAAACTTGAAAAAGTTTGAAAATGCGTAACATAAGTAAAAAGATAGCAAAAGGGTTAAAACCAGAGTTTTTTGAAAGCTCATTTATTAATTAAAGTGTTGTCAAAATTTGAACCCCCCACGAAATTCCACCTCTTTACAGTGAAAAGTAGTTCAAAGGTCTATTTTTTGTACGTTTTTGAACACCCTGTAAATAGGGATGAAGATAATTTAAATCTTTTTCCACTAAAATACTCAGGACTAAAGGACCTTTAAAAAGAGGTATAACACGACCCCCCTTTTCATTTGAAAATTTCCCAAAAACCACCCCCACCCCCCAAAATCTGCCCTTTGTGGTGCTTTTTTGGGGTTGAAAATAATTTAGCTGAATTCCTTGGGGTCAAAATAGGGGGTTCCAGTTGCAATTAGGTTTCCATTTGCTTTCATATTGGAGCTATACAAGCCGGCCGGGTGGTCTGAGACACCCTGTATAAAGAAAAAGCAGAAGAAATTTTCAGAGACCTACAAGTGAAAATTGTAACATCGTACAGGTTTTTAGGGGGTATTATTGGTAGCTCAGAAAAAAAGAAGGAATTCGTGAAAGAAAAAGTAAAAAAATGGGTTGATTGTATAGAGAAATTTGGCATAGCTGCACATAAAAGTCCTCAAGCAGCGTATACTGCCTTTACTAAGTCATTACAAAATGAATGGGCATTTCTCCAAAGAGTAACAGAGGGATTTAGTGAAGAATACGAAGATTTAAAAACTGCCATACATCGCCATTTCACTCCCAACCTTTTCGAACAAGAGATTTCTGAACTTGAACATGACTTGTTCTCTCTCCCTACTCGTTTTGGAGGCTTAAATATTCAGGACCCGACAAAGAACGATGGTATTTCATTTGAAGCATCAAAACAATGCACAGAAAAATTAATATTAGCCATTAAAAATGGACAACCATTAAAGATTAATGATCATGTATCAACACTACAAGATGTAATAAAGAAGAGAAAACTAGAAAAAGACATGTTGGCTAAAGCAAATAATGAACGAATTATGGAATTACTTCCTGAAAGTCAAAAGAAGCCAATAATTAGAATTGTAGCAGGGAATACTAGCCAATGGTTAACTGTGACACCATGTGCATCTGATCATACGGATTTGTCCCCGGATCAATTCAGAGATGCTTTGTCAATTCGCTATGGCCGCACACTAAGAAATTTACCAGTACGATGTGATGGTTGTGATCAACCTATGAATCTAACACATGCATTAAATTGTAAAAAAGGAGGATTGATCAAACATGGGCATGATCAACATCGAGACCACTGTGCTGCGATAGCAAATATGGCCTGGAAAGGGGTTGAAGTCGAGCCTATTATGAGAGAAGCTGACCCTGCAAACAATGTGCCTGCTTTAAAAGCTGATTTTAAAGTTAATGGTATTTGGGAGGCTGAGAGAGTAGCGTTTTTTGATAATCGCATTGTTAATGCTGACGCTCCCTCTTACGCCAACCAAGAATGGGGAACAATATCTCGAAACCATGCCGTTCAGAAACACAATAAATATGACAAAGCAGCCGAAGACATCAGAGGAAGCTTCACACCATTAATATGTTCCACGGAAGGAGTCCCCCACAAAGAATATGAAGCGTTTCAGAGGAGAACAAGCGAAGCCCTGGCTGTAAAATGGAGAAAACCATACTCCCAAATTATCGGATGGTTGAGGATCCAAAGCCAGCTTTCCATCATTCGAGCAGTTTCGCTAAGGCTACGGGGAACTAGACGAAAAATTCGAAGCATTCAATTTGAAGATGGTGCCGCAATTCCCCCATTGCTCTATTGAGCTTTCATTTTATTTTTTTTAAACATTTATATTTGATTGAAAATCATAGTCATATGTTGAATTGTTTGAAATGTATAAATAAAGTTTTAAAATGAGAAAAAAAAATCACTACATTAGCTGACTTTAAATTTAGTCAAAGTATGAAGGACTGCTGTACAAATCAAAGGGGTAGCATAGAGTATAGACTCATGCGAACATGTAGGCCTAACAATATTACTGTATTGTTTCATCAACTATGCACTAATAAAAATATAAGTGTTTCACATATACCAAGTAATATTCTTGAGTTTTTTTGTATTTTAGTTGTAAATAAAAATCAAACCTTAAAAAGTAGGTTACTTATAGAATCACATGTTTAGAATTTTTTTAGTATTTGATATAATTTGAAGTAACAGTTGGATAAATCATTGCCAGTATCAGTGTCTATAGTCCAGTTTCAAAGCCTAACATGTCATTTGTCAGCATTACTCTGTCCAGCGCTGCATTACTGATTGATACACTAATGGGTTGTCCCTCTGATTGACTTCCCCAGCAAACGTCTATTACTCCTACCCAAATATCTTTCTAGAATTAATACAAATAAGTTAAGTCGGAATTAGACTTTTCTGTCAAAAATTGAACTACTTTTACTATATTCTGACCATTTTCACGACGCCCAATTGTATTGAATATAAAAAAAACCTGTAACACAATTCACAAATTTTTATTTAGAGCTAAATAAAATATGGAACACGCATGTTTAAGAGGCATTGTCTTCTGACAATATCCTCCTGAAAATATAATTTATTTTCCAAACGCTTATTGTTCATACTTGTAGATGAAAATTTATACTTACTTCGAATCTTGCTCTCCTTCTCTTCTTACGAAGTAAGAGAATGGCGTTGTTGCTTACGAGCTATTTGCTTTTAATTCCTCATCTAGGAAATAATACGTTTCTTAGTGTTAATTTTACAAGCCCACTTTACCGTGGTTCAATTATATATAATTTCTCCTCAATTCTCAAAACCTCCCCATATTTATAGTGAGCCGAAACTGCACGAACTAATTGTAAGTTTTATAAACTCACCAACGTATGAACTGTCTAAGTTTCTGCTCCCTAAACTAAAACCACTTTTTGGCTTAAAAACCCATTCGTAAAGAACTTTACAGACTTCATAGAGTAGATTAAAGGAATAAATGTAAGCACAAGAGACATAATGGTCAGTTATAACGTTTGCAGCTTATTCTCAAACATACCAGTAGATGAGCTGGTGCTAGTTTATTCAATAGTGTTAGTTTTATGGGAGCACTTTACCCCTTGGCGATCGACAACCCCGTCTTAACCAGATTTTGCAGGATATGGCTCATCCCGTTAAAAAACGCAGATAAGCACTGGCAAAGTAGTATAAAAAAATGCGTTCGCTCCTTTAACTACCTGTTTATGAGTAACTAGCTCAAGACGTATCAAGTTCTAAAAACAAAATTGTGAATTCCTCACAGTCAATGGTCACTAAATTTTCATCACAATGTAATTATTGGTCTTTCTGTTATTTCACTTACTTGAAATAAAAAAGTCCTAATAAAAACGCTGTAGCTAAAATCATACTATTTTCTAGCAAAATAATAAACTACGGTGCTGGAAAAAAGAAATTGGAGAAATTTGAGTTTGTTATTAAAAGATTAAAAATTTAGAAATGAAGTGTATCGTCATTATTAACAACTAGCGTTTAATTTTTTATTTTATTTTTGTCACCTTCGTATGACTTTGATTAAATGGTGAAGTTAAGTGCGGATGAATAATTTTTCATGTGTATTTTAATAATTCAAGCTGTCATTTAAAATCAAAAGTTTTCCAATGTTAAGGCACAAATATTGAAACTACTCACCTCACCTGCAAAATATTAAATGTTAAAGATATGTGAACCTGTCCAAGTGAAGAGTATTTTAAGGAGTTGTCTAAAATTGTTTAATGAATTGAAGAAAAGGCCGATTGTCAAAATATCAAGTGTTATAGGTGTGCGTATCATACGTTTACCTGAAATACCAGATTATAACAAATCAAAACATTGGGTAATGTATCAATGAAGGAGCTGTCATTAGTTAGCACCTGGTGGAGGTTTGGTTATTAATGCCTTTGCTGATTGATGATATCAGGTTAGTGATTTTCAACGCGATGGCTATAAAATTATTCATAGCTTTTGAACTCTTTGTGTTACAATAAAAACGAGTTCGGGAATTTTGACGGATTTGAAGTCTAATATTTTAGTCGCAATCTCATGAATTTAATGTTTATCAAAATTATTCAGAGTTTTTTTAGTATTTATGTCATTGAATGTTTTTCACTTCATTCAGGAAACGGTCTAAACCCTGTTCTTGTAACTATCTAATGTCACCTTCTGTTTAAACACAAATTGACAGGCCGTGATCTAGAATAGGATTTTATTGACTCTGAACTTCATATTAATTATTAAATTTTTGTTGTTGCACATATAGGCTATATGCCACCAGTGCTAGAAATTCAAATTCCCAATCATACTAACAATATTACAATGGTCTTAAATTTAAGACATTTAAAATAAAAATCATAGAAGTATTACACGTTTTTATATGCATGAATAGATTTTCCTGTCATAGTTATATTTTTGCCATGTTCATCATATTCTTATTTTGGTGCCAGTCTTGAGGCTTTTTTAATGGCTGTGTTAAAATATTTAGTAATCTAAGGGCCTTTTGATGTCATTTTCATTGTTGACGAGGTCTATTGGTACGTTGTTATTTAATGGTAGATTTTCTGTACATAAAAAACAATACTTATTACTCATACTTGTGGATGCAAATTTACTCTAACTTTCAATTTTTCTCTCCTTTACTTACAGAGTGACATTGTTGCTTACGTGCTATTTTTTTTTAATTCCTCATCTAGAAAATAAATGTTTAACACTGCTTATTTTATCAGACCACTATTCCGTGGTTTGAGTATATTTAAAAGATTTATCCTATGGGGGAATCTTGAGATAGTTTCAAGGTTTATTTTTGTTCCATATTTTTAGAGAGCGTTTTGTTATTAATTTATTATTTATTATTTATTATTTATTTACACTTGGTGCGCAAAAAATTTAAATTCCTATACTATAACAAGGTATTAATAATCTTTTTCTTGACGTTTGTTAGTTTATTGAGGCATTCACAAACCTTTTATTTACCACATGTAGCAATAATTGACAAACCAAGAGTTAGGCTACTAAAATTACTACTATAATACTGGCTAACAAAAATGTTAGAATCCATAAGAGCATTTTTTTTATCTTTGATCATTTCAGAGTCAAGATTATACTGATATTTTGACCACCATCAGATAGTTCCCCCTGACTGTATATCAAGTTGCAGCCCCCGTACTGTACGTGCCGCTTGAGTGCGCTGCGATCACTTCGGATCTCTACTTGATTTATGCCTCAATTGTCGCTTATCACAGAACCGTCCGTGTTTAAAATTACTACTTTCCCGTTCACTGCTCATGATAAAACTATGTTCTCTAAACGGGAGACACGTCAATTTATAACATATCCAAGCTACGGAAAACTGAGTCTCTTATATTTAGATTTTATTTCTAATTTTACGACAGTAAAGAAATTATGTTGTAAAATATATTTATTTTAAACTTATTTTTTATATACAGTAATATTATAATGGTTTGCATTGCTAAAGTAATAATTGTATAAAGTGAATAGAATGTATTATAATAATATGCCACATATTAGGCTACTTAAAAAAAATCCGTGTTTCTTCCCTTTTTACTTTCATGTAAGAAAATCATGATTAAAATGAGTGTATGATTCAAATCAACGTTTTCCTATTTTAGCTTTTCGATTATACAGGATGAATAAAAAGTCAGGACCCCCTCTCTAATATTTTTTTAAGTAAATATACAGAGATATCCTTTTGGTGGTCGTGCAATCTTAGAAAGTTACATTTTATGATTTTGAAATTTTTGAATGTCCCCCCAAAAGGGGGATTTTAATAAATAAAACCCCCTTTTCAAGGGACACTTCATTTTAAAGTGTTTACAAATACTTGAAGAATGGTTAAAACCAGAGTTTGCTATTTCAACTCTATCCAAAATGGTAGCCTTTTAAATGTTATGGAAAATCAATGGTAATATTGGTTCGTAATTGTAATATTGGCTACCATTTTGGACAGAGGAGAGATAGCGAACTCTGGTTTTCACCATTTTTTAAGTTTTTCTAAACACTTCAAAATGAGGTGTCACTTGAAGGGGGTTTACGTTTAAACATTTTGAGTTGCCCCCCAAATCCCCCCTTTTTGGGGGACACTCAAAAATTTCAAAATCATGTTATGAAACTTCCCGCTAAGATTGCAAGACCACCAAAAGGATATCTCTGTATATTTACCTAGCAAAATATTACAAGGGGGGTCATGACTTTTTATTCACCCTGTATAATTAGTTTACTACTGCAATATACGATTTTCTAAACAACAGTGTGGGCCACGGGACAGATACTGACGCAGCACGGAGACAATCAAAGACAGTTTTATTCACGGTTCAGGTGATCAGTTTTCCATTACCTTGCAGTCAATGCTGCACTGCTGCAATGCTGCAGTCTTTATACTAGTGATTGCAAAAACCTCACTATCTATACTTATCCTAGGTTAACTGTAGACGTGATTAGAGTTAAGCACAAGAAACAATGAGACCTGACCCGGGGAAAATAAAAAATAAAAAACTGTTTACGTCCCCAGAAGCTAAATATCATCCGTTCAAAATAATTTATCTTTATATGTAAATACGATGATTTGTATAACATTTCATACATATTAATTATAAACTAGCTAATTTACCCTTGCTCCACAAAGGATGGAACGGTGAAGAGAAAAATGTTTTTTTTTCTAAAGTGTGAAATAAAATAGTCAGCCTGCACATCCGCCTTTGGTTTCAGAAACTAAATTGAATTAGACTTCTTAGTTTGATAAATAAATATTTCTTTACAGGTACACAAACCTATACATACTATTTAGTACGAATTTTATGAGGCGCTGATATACGTTTGAAAATATTGTATCTGTATGGTTTTTTATGATACGCTTACCTGAACGTTAATTTAGTGACAAACTTAACCTATATCTGAAGTAAATAATTAAAAAAAAGAATCAAGTAACATAGAGTGGTGTAGAGACGCAAAAGATTTAGTTAATATTGATTTCACAGACAATTGATATTTCACGCTAACTCTTCATTTTTGTACACTGACTGTCTACACTGTATTGCAGTATATGTTTTATGAAAAAAAAAATAATTACACAAACCTGTCGATGAACGTAATGCAAATACTGGACTGCGACATTGAGGTCATCAGGCTTATCCCACAGATACTGAAACAAGCCTCAGTTGCTACAGCAATCGCTTTAATTGCTTTCCTCGTTAAAGCATCAATTCTCTATCAAAATACCTCCAGATAATCTTCTATTCTCAACTCATTGAAATAATCAATATGTACGCTAATGATTTGTCCAGATTTTTTATTAACCTCACAAAATGATTTTTTAAATATATTTTTTAAAGGGGTTGGTGGCCTCTTTTAACCTAATGTTTTTAAATGTTCTTTCATGTTTGGTTTTCATCCCATCCTACTAAAAATTACATAAAAAGTCCTTTAGTAAAACTATTATAGTGTATATATATATATTTGTTGGGACGACTTTAACGGGTTTAAATAGCGTGTAAATCATGCGTTTGAAACAACATTTTACATTTTCGAATTTTTTTTGTTTTCCATAACCACCCGAAACATGTGGATTCCGTACAGGTACAAAAAGTAAAAATTGTTCCTCTCAGTAAACTATTTAATACAAATTATATTTCCGTAAGACTTTAAAGTTATACTATAAAATATATTAAGCAAGCTGTTATTTATTTGGTTTGAAACACAAGTAATATTTACTTCTCAGGACTATTCAATGTATACACAACTTTTTGAAAAAATTTGTTTGTATATTTTTTCCTTACAGTACGAAAATTCTTATTTTCTTTCAGGTGTATAAACAAATTATGTATATCAATGATGGCATTTTTATGGCATACTCTTGATATCTTGTAGGACTCGAAAATATTTCAATTCCGTCAAGGGCTAGTATTTTAGTAACTACCCTACTAGGGGTCAAAGAACTTTTATTCTCTATACTCTTTAAACTAAATCAGTTTTGTTTTAATAATTTTAATCATATTAATATTACTTGTGTGATCTCTTATAGTGAAAATTCACGACAATCACGTTTATTTTCATATCACTCAACAGCGTGACTCGCCCGTCAGGCGTGACGTCACAACCAAATGGCGTCCGCTGATTGGAGCAGCACCTGCTGACGGTTGTGGTTATTGATGACTTCACTGATTGACGAATTCCTTCGTCATTTCCCAACCAATAAACTTTGTTGGCAGGTATTTGATTTTTATGAAATTTTTTGTCTTAAAACATAATACGCTATTTCGTGGTTGTAAGATTTTAAATTGTTCAACTAGGTTGGTTTAGCAACTATTTCTGCTTAGTTTCCGGTTTGTATTGGCCAGAAATATTTTGTTTTGAAATTTCTAGGCAGTTAAACAGTTTAATTAACTAATATTGCTGTGTTTTAATATTAACTAGCTTTGTGCCCGTTCTACGTACGGGGATCTTATCTTAGTCAGTTGAAACCTTCTTATATTAAGAACAGCAGTTGGTTTGCATAGTTTCAGATATCTGCATAACAAATATTTGCATAGTTCAGCTACCAACGCGTCTAAGGCAAAAGAACCAGAACCAAAAACTAACGTTTACAGTAAAAAAATAATAGTAAATAGACCAATTATATGCGTTAATCAAGGTTATTGGTTTTGGATTTTCTCGTAAAAAGTTATCGGCAATCAATGTTATTTCACATTAATTGCTTTATTTGTAAACAACTTTTAATGTAAACTTATCGGTGGGGGAAAAAAACAACCTTATTCAAACAACTTTTTGTCATTTAATAGATTACGAAACTCAATGATTACTCTAAACAATGATTGGTATATTTATTAACATTAGAAGGAAACGTGACAAAAATCACACAACGTTGGCTTTTGGACGTTTGTAATTTTATTTCTTAAGTAGGTAGGCCGTGTATTCTAGGGAAAAGTACCGGTTATCAAGGATCGTTGTCAAAAAGTTTGTTATGAATAATTGGGTAGGCGTACGTACCCAAGAGATGGGCTATGGGCCTATTGGCTGTATGGTCCAGCGATTGCATCACATGGTGAGTATGAACTATTGACTATTAAAGTCAATGGTATAGGAACAAAAAGTGACACATTGGAAAATCGAGTTTAGCATCATCCGTAAACCTCAGTTACAATCACCAACTGCAGTTGTGATTTTTTACTTTACACTTATTGAAGCGCCGTCAATGAGTGGAAACCTTGTTTATAATTTATTGGTGTCGATCATTAATAAATTTACGTTTCCCAGCCGTATACAAAACTGATTCAAGGTCTTCTTTCTGGTTATCAAAACTGAAGAACAATCTTATACAAAAAGAATCTCTGGTTCCTGACCTGGATGATGCCTAGTTATTTAATTTCATTTACGTGGTTACACTATTTTATTGCACTTGCGATTAATTCAATCCGTTATGCAAGAAAAACGTTTTTAATCTCACTTGGTTGGGATTTGCTTTTTAAAATGTAATCGAAAATGGTTACGGTATTTGTAAACAACATTTGTAAACATATTAGTGACAGCTAGAAAAAATAATCTTGATCCGAACAGCTGTTCGTTATTTCATAGATGATTATGTGATAAAAATTGGACGAAAACTTAACAAAAATCGCACAAAACTGCATTTTTGAACGTCAGTAATTTTATTTACAAAGTAGTGAGGCCATATATTAATGGCTAAAGACACTCTCGCCAATCCAGTGAATACATTAAAATGACTTGGATCTTGATAGGTTCTCTCGTTTTCCTGGAAAGGATAGCGTAAAATGCCATCTTGAGTGTTACAGACGGACAGCAGACAGACAGACAGACGGACAGAAATAAAGAGATAAGACTCGTTTCTGCTTCTTTAATCTTCCCAATTTTAGTGTGTGCCCTCAATTTCTTTAAACTGATAACAGCCAGGCTTACGCACAGGCACCTGCCCATTAGTCAAATTTAGGCAAAGTAAGGCAAATTTTATCTTAAAAATGTTGTACTCTAATGTTGTATAGCTACTCTCTGTTTTAGTTTATTATTCTTGGGATAAATAAACGTTTTTTATTTAGTTTTTCATTTCATAATGTATTAAACGTTAAAATAACCTAAAAATATATTATTCTGAGAATGGTACAGACAAAACTCTAATTTTTTATATAGATTTTAGATAGATTGGACGTTATTCTTTAAACTCTAAGTATATACCAATAATGATTTTAAGGGAAAGAAATATATTATCCATTCAGTTTTTCAGTTATATAAAAGGTTTAATAAAATAGTAATTATACGTAAAAATTTGGACTTTTACGCCATGCCACGCTTCATGATGTCTGTTCAGCAGCAGCACAACGAACTCAGAGAACAATAACTGTACAAAATTACAACCACGTGCTTCTCAAAGAGTGTCATGTCTAGCACTGAAGACACAAACCATCCCCACAATGTACCATTTGGAAAAATTCTCTCTCTAACATTTAAACGAACCAATCAGAATTGACATCCTCATAGGGACCGCAGATATTCTCTTATATCCCCACAGTTGATCATGAGGTACAGTTCTCTCTCTAAATTCAAAAAGGACCAATGAGGCCTCGTATCCCCATAAGGACCAAAGCTTTACTCTCTTTTCGGAGAGAGAAAACCGGCATCAGCGCAGCTCTGGTGGCCGCAAAAGCGAACTGAGTGTAAGGATCATAAGGTGCCATGTGGGGATATTTTCGTTTTGCGCTGAAAGTGGGCAATTTATGCATTATTTTGATAGTACGGTGTGTACACACAAAAAAGCTGCACTTTTTGATTGGGATATGGCACTTTCAGTGGTCATAGCTGATACCAAAAGGGAACTTTTCAGATAGGGAGCCACTTCAAATTCCGTGTAGGACACCAAAATGGCGGCCATAAAAGATGGCCACCATATACCCACGTACTGTCCCACAATATTTGTTGTATCTCAGCTTCTAATTGTCTGATTTCAACAATTCTTTTTTTATATTAAAGCTGTTTTGTAGAGGAAACTTTTTATATTTGACATTTAACTGTAATAGCTAAGCGTTCTGCAGAATCTTTATAAAAACTAAAAGAAAATAATATTTTATGAAGGTTTTGGTAAGTAACATTATAGTTGTGCTAAACCATGATCTCATTTTTTAAAGTTAGGTACAAACGAATTAATCTACATTTATTCTAAACAAGTTTGTGAACCAGCTTCGATCAAGAACCATAAAAACGGGGAATTAAGGGGGGTCTTATGGGATAAAAACAGTTTTACTATTTACTGATGAATCTTCAATTGATGGAGTCAAATGGAAGCAACAAGAAGAAGCTGCCAGCAGGATTTTCCTCCATGCCAAAGACAGTGTCAATCATGGAGCAAAATACCCCTGCCGCAGCAAACCTGCCGGCTAAGCATATTTCCATTTGCCTCGATTGATTTTCAATTAATCTCTTAAATTAACATTTATGTTTAACGAGTACCTAGGTTTGCTGCTACAAGGAAACTGTTAAAGTGGGGGTTTAGTAAAATATTAATAGCTTAGTATAAAAGAAATAATGTGCCAAGTTTGATCTAAATAGGCTATATCTATAAACAAGCTAACTACAACATTTTACAATATTCCCCACAAGAATAACATTGGAATTTTAAATGAAATTTTTTTTTTCTCCAATAACCTTAAAATCACACTTTGATATACAAAATTATTTGTTTTTTAAGCTCTTTAAAAAGATTTGGAGAAAAATTGATAAATTTTGTGTTTTAATGGTAAAAAATAATAAAAACCCATTTTTACCCCATAAAACCCTCCATTAAACTCCGTTCTCATTGTCCGATCATGCTGGTTCGCGAACTCATTTAAGTTTATTCCACCTTACACCTTCAAACAAAATTTTATCAAAATCGAAATTACTCAAGTTATCGTCTTCATGGACACGTTCATTTGAAAACCTTCCATATCTGCTGTGTACAGAGGTAGACATGCCAAATCCAATAAAATTAATTTCAATTTTGAAAAATGCCTAATAGGGCCCTATTTGTGGTGGGGGGTAGGGGTGTTTTTGAGAAGTGTTAAAATGTAAACATGGATTGTGTGATACATCAATTTTAAGGTCTCATCACCCCCATCATTTAGGTGAAAAAAATTATTATCTTTAACCATATTTACAGGATGGGTCAAAACATTTTAAGAAACGACTTTAAAGTTAAGTACCGTATTAACCTAACTACTGAACGGAACAGCGCCAATTTTTTTCCAAGCTTGTTCTTGAGCTACTCTTTAAGTAAGGGCATTTTCCGTGTTATTTTCCAATTTTAAATAATCTCAAATTTGGAGAATAAAAGAAAGTTGAAAACTCAAAATGATTTAATAGCAAGGTATAACAAATTTCATATAATTTGAAAGGTACTTTTTAAATAAACATTTTACAAATTTAAGTTTTCTTTCTATCTGTTACGGTTTAAAAATTGCAGTAGAAAAACATAATTTTCTATGGTGACATAATAACTAGTTTTCTAAAAAAAACTGCAAAATCTCGTCTCTATACACATTTGGTGGTGCATTAAAGGAAGGAAAAAAATCATAATTATTGATACACAGATAGACAAACAAGTTATCTCGTTTTACTTTGTGAAAAGAAAGTCTTATAGCTGATGAGAAAACTAGTCAATGGTAGTAATAATTTCAAAAGTACTACTTTTTGTAGTACCCAATCGAATATGGTGTACACTTGAAAAAAAAACCTTTATTTTTATTCATGGGACTCAACATAAGTGTTCCAGGATAACTGCAAATGTGTTTAACAATAAAATCCAGGTGAGAACTTAAGTCAACGGCTGTAAATGATTTAGTTAGGAGTTTTCTGAAACTGGTTGAATTAAAAATAAGAAAATAACATGATGAAGATTCTTAGATGAACTGACATAAGTAAAAGTAGTTGATCAATTTGTAATGAGTCCTACTACATCGTTGATTCAAAAGTACAAAGTGTTTTATTAGAAAACTAGTTATAATATTACCATATAAAATTATGGCAAGCCAGGTTTGGGGTCGTGCATGCGCAGGGAAGGAAAACACTCCAGAGCCAGACGGATGGGGATAGTCCAGGGTTGCTGAGGAGTGGACTCCTGTTTGGTCTTCTCTTCCCCAAATTATGGCAGCCTGCAGAGAATTAGTTACGTGTAGTTGCACTGAATGCCATACAAGATGCTCCTGTTTTAAGGCTAAGGTTCCATGCACGCTACTTTCCGAGAACTGCTCTGGGAGTCAAAGTCGACTATCAATAAGTGAAAGCTATGATGAAGTGGAAGATGAATAAGATGACTACGTGATCTGAAATTATAGAGAAGCACTCAATGTGCACTCTTTCTTGATTTGTATTTTTTTTTTCATGATAGTTTGTTACCTCCTTTTAATTCCTGCTTTATATTTTAGTAAAATGTGTGATTTTTCTAAAGCTAAATATCTCTTTTTATCAACCTAGTGCTTTCCATGTCCCGTTTAA